>NC_056725.1:669847784-669910545 GCF_019279795.1 Protopterus annectens | reverse complement strand
AGGCAACATATCCTCATTAGTGTACACATACTTTTGACTATGCCTGTGATACTGTGTATGATGTCTGAACATATCCATCATGACAGCTTTACATTACACATACTTGACATAGTAACCCCTACTGCGAGGCATACATGCACGTCGTGCACATTACGTATGACATCGATGGTATATGCCCATACACATGTGTGCTGTGACAGTATACATACATGTCCTATCCCCTGCTGTGGCACTTCCTTGTTGGACATCCACTGCCAGCATCGGCATGGGTGGTGGCATTGTTCTGTGTTTTGCCCCCCTATGGCAGCCCTTGGGTTATCCCGGCTGTGTACATGATGTCCCACTGCTGTGCACACGGTGTCCACAGTCGTTGGTATGCTCAGCGGGTTAGCATTACATAACCACCTTTCACCACTCTCTGCTTTATGGACAGGTATCTTTACTTACAAACACCGTTCACATACAGTGCAGCTTCGTCATACATATCATGCGTTACACCAGTACATCTCGTGGGTTCTACATACCTTTCCTGTGTTGACTTCCATATTCCGTTCGAGTCTCGCTAGATACTTTATTCTCACTCGAGCCATTTGGTTGTATTTGTTCGGTATGAACATACAGTTTGAATATCCTAGGAGTCTTCCTTATATCCGTCGTCACCTGCGACATGTGGGTTCATCACACCAATAGCTGTTCCTCGGTGTGTACTTATGCGCATATCACCTGTGCATCTCCTCCATTCGTACAGTACGCGTCAGAACTAGGGCATGGTTCATTCCTCACCTGGGCGTTGGTTATTTGCACTACCTTCGTGGAGATGGTCTATATTGTGTTATGTTATGTGTGACTGCAGCCGCTATGTGTGGCGTCAGGTACATTTCGCTGTGATGTTAGCCGTGGATTGTGTGTTTTGGGTATGGTATTATGTTTGACATGTGGGTGTCCCTGTCCTGGCGGCGTCTGTCGATGGCGTTTTGCATTCGGATGTGTAACATAGCTCTTGTATTCCTTTACACAATGGATGCAGGTATGCATCCGCTGCTGATAGTGTTTCCCACGCGAGATGTTGCGGTTATGCCGCTGTCATTGACTGCCTGTATGTTTTTGCTGCTATTGCGGCTTGTATCCCTTTGATATGTGCGATGGGGTATATCGGCGGCTGTGGGTGACGGGTACGGGTTGTGGGCCTTGCATTTATACATACACGGTATGCTTGCGTGTGTGCTCCATCCCTGACTGGGGAGCTGCAAGTTACCTGTCTGTTGTTCTAGGAGTGTAGGTTTTGTTGATGTTGTCTGGTGTTGGTATCGCCTGCATGTGTGCTTCCTGCATGTATTCCTCCGTCACATCGGTAGTATATCTGCGGCTGTTCGTACGTGCCGACTATCCCTTGGCATTTTGTCACGGATATTTACGGTCATTGTGGTCCTGTACTTGGGACGGCCTGTGTGCTACCGGTTGCCACCTATTCGGGTGGTGATTGCTTGTTTAACACTCATAGAACACACAGTGGTGTTTACGGGACGATACGTGGCCACGATCGGTGCCGGGGTAGCACATGCATATTTCCGCGGTACATGACTATTGCTGTGTAACGTTGCCGACGTATCGTTTTGAAATTAACATATCGGTGCCATACATACGGTCATGGTTTGTACATGCGTCCTTTGCATCTCATGTTGGCTATACTCCTGTGGTACATTCTGGGACATTTTCGCTTTGCATCGTTTTACGTCACCACGCACCTAGCCAGGGAGGAGCTCTCAGTACTAATTTGTGGGTACTACTGTACATATGCCTGTGGTTCCTATACTGTATGCCTACACATGTTATTCCACTCCGCCTGTCACATGTCACCTACATACACATTTTACAGTGGCACACACATTACACTCGCACAGCGGAACACATGACACCCTCACCTCACACATACACATACTGCCGCTGTCGCAGGGACGGTTGCACACAGTACCTACGTTGCCCGCATCACCGGCAGCGGTGTCTACCTCCACCCTCATATCCTAAGAATATTACCCGCACATGTCCTGTTACTGTACCGTGGCCTGCCGACCATCCCGACTCGCGAATATGCATTTAGGTAGGTTGACCTTTCCATGGGTGGCATTCCCTGTTCTGTCCACCCTCCCGGATACTCGGGTTGTCGTTCACTATGTTTACTATGTAGAGTTTCGCGTCTTACTTCTCTGTCACCTTGCATCCCTGTGATTCCCTGTTTTACCTGTTGTACTTTATATCTGTGTATGTGTACATATATTTCTACGTGTGTAATGATATCTATCTCCATATCTGTGTATGCACATATGTACATATGTATACACCTTATGGCGACGTGGCAGCATACGACTCGCCGTCTGCTGTAGGACCCGCATACGGTTGAGGTGTTGGCGTTCCATGCTCTGCTGGCTGTTGGGTGTGCAGTGTTTGGGTGCTACCTATGTTGGAGTCACACATGGGACCGCCCATACGGTACACATTATGGGTGGCCATGTTTGTGTGCCGTCCATTTCACTGTGTGTGCAGGTGTCAGTCCATGGGGCCTACGCTGTCAGAGTATGTGCTATATGTTCCCTCTTTGCCAAGGCATAGGCATATTGGGTACGCCTCCATCTGCCTACTGGGGCTGGCACAGTGTGTTCATGGTGCTGAACGCTCTGTGCCTGTGCTTGCCTTGGCAGTTGTGGCGGGCTTGGTGGCCCTACACCATTATGTCCCTGCAGCAGCTGTTTCCGCAGGATCATATTATGTAGCATGGCACATACTATGAATATGTGGGCACATGTGCCTGGAGAGTACTGCAGGGCTCCACCGGATGTATCCAAGCACTGGAACTGTGATTTCAACATCCCAAACACATGCTCTATGATTATTCTGGTTTGTGCGTGTGCCTCATTATGGCGGTCTTGCATGTGTGTGTGTGCATTTCTGATGGGTGTCATCATCCACGGCTCCAGTGCATAGCCAGCATCCCCACAAGGTGACCTTGTGTGATGTCCCCCCTGGCGAATACCTGATACAGCTGTGAGGCATGCCAGATATGGGAGTCATGGTAGCTTCCAGGGCTGCCAGCACACACATCCATGATAATGCCCTGCGCATTGCACCACCTGGCAATTGATGGAGGGGAATCCCTTGCGGTTTATGTAGCATCTACCCTGCTCCCCGGGTGGTGACTTGATTTCTATGTGCGTACAGTCTATCGCACCCAGTACCTCCGGGTATTGTGCCACACAGTGGAAGTGGCGCATATTGCTAGCCAACTCCTCCTGAGATCTGGGGAAGTATATATACTCATGGGCATGTCGTAACATGGCATCCAGAAACTGGTGTAGTACCCTGGATGCTGATGCCTGTGAGAGGTCCATTATATCCCCGGTTGGCCTTTGAAAGGTACTTGTTGCCAGTATTCACAAGCTTACACATACCTTTGTGTCCACTGGGATGGGCTCCCCTCTGTTGTCTCTTGTTCTCAGGCGTGGCCGGCACAGCTCCACTATTTGCTGTAACGTGTCCCTGTCCACCCTGTAATGCTCTACTATCTCCAGGTCTTGAAGCCCCTGGTAGGTTACCCTTGGTCTGAACACTCTCTTTCTCCTCTGAGGCCTACGGTAGTTGTCGGCACCCTCCTCTGCAACTCCGTCTGTCTCTGACACATGCCGATGCATCACGGCCACGGCGGCACCCAACATATACATTTTAAAAGTTCCCCGTGTGTTTACACCCTAAAGTGCAGAGTTTGGGAATACGCGCTCTGTGTTGTGTGCATTCACACTTTATACTGTTGTGCTGTACACCCGGTGATGTCATTGGGTGTGTCTGCGCCGTATCTGTGGATTATCTTCCGTGTTTTACCGTTGGCACTGCAACGCTGTTGCCTTTGGTGTTACATTACACTTGCCTGCATTGGTTTAGCTTTACACCTTACCTTACTGTTTCTGCACGTTGCACCTACTATTGCCTGGAGTGCATCCTGCAGGCACATGGCATATCATGCATTTTGTCTGCCGCCGCCGTTATGCTACCTCTCTACTTGGCTGTGCTGTATCGGTTCTTCGCTCTTTGCAATTCTGCTACATCCTCTACTTTCTTTGCATTCATATGCCTCCCCTTTCCCGTTTTGCGGGATTCTGCATGCAGAGTTGTCAGCTGCCGCCGATTGCCCTTCGTGGGTTGATTGGTGTTGATTGCTCATTACAACTCCAATTACACTGCTTCCGCATTTCCTCATATTCTCCGCATCACCTTCCTGTATCCGTGGTTGTTGACGGGGCGGCCATCACATGACTGGGTTGGGGAACGTAGTCATCCTCGTGCACATGCATCTGTGTGCGCATTGTGTACTCTCAGCGCATCTATTTCCTCACACGCCGGTCCTGATGCTGTGATGTGCATTGTACAGCCCATGTTTGCTGGGCTCCAATGTGCCTCCTCCTACAGTGGCACACCCCTCTGCGATTGACATGTATTCCCTCTAGGCCACTCCTCGGTGTATTACCGCTGCACCGTTTGGTGCAGCCTTACGCCGGCGGGGGTCTTGCGATTCAGTATTATCTGCCTCATTTGCATGGCATTGACTAGTAATACATGGTTATGGCGCCGGACACTGCCGCCACTCCTTGGCAACCCTTGGGCTGTGGTTGTGGCTTTCCATGCATACTATGGTGTATTGTGGCTGTGAAGCTGATGTGTATTATACTGCTCTTTTATGAAATTGTCATATTATTTCATTGTTCCGCACCTTCCGCAGACATGTCCTGGGGTTCTGCTGTGGTTTCTTCGTACATACCATTTATGTCATTATTTACATTTTCTGCATGTTTTTTTTTTACATTCTCGGTGTCTTTCGCCATTGGCATGTTGCACCAGTATGACACCTGATGTTGACAGCCTTCCGTTACTCCTATGTCATGTTTGGATATATGTAAACCATTTTTTTTGGTTTACATTGCCGTGCCCTTATGCTACGCCTGCGGCACTTCGTAAATCGCTACATGCCTTCATTTGCATGGTGCAACACCGCACATGGGGTGTTTAACATACCTACGCCGGAGGCGGCGCAACTCAGGCGTACGCCAGTGGTGCACGTGGAATTGGATCGTACCTGAATCGCTCGGCGGCCATGTTTTGCATTGTGGCGCCTACGCCATGCGTGCGCCTGGTGCAAGGTTCATGAATCCCAAGGACTGTTTTTACTTGTTACTGATAGTTGTACTTTGGCATTAGGAGGTACCCTTTCTTTATTGTATAACATAATTATGTCTCACATCACATGTAATAGTCACATACAATAATTATTACCATATGTAACATACCTACATGTTACAAGAAATAGAATAACCAAGTAAATGAAACAGAAGAAGCATATAAACTGCTACAACAATAAGCTAACATGAAGGCATAAAACAAAAGTACTAGCCATTGTACTGACCGTGGGTATGTGTTTTCCTGTAGAATCTGATTTGTGTCCAGAATATATCCCATCCTGGCCATATGAAAAGTTGTCAACCCTACCAATGGTCATAGCATTCAGCCAAAATCTGCTCATTTGCGATCCAAGCTGTTCTTGTCAGGATGTGTCAAAGATGAACGGGTATTGCCCGGGTGTACCTACCATGTCATGAAAGATAAGTATTTGCATGTACCTATGTGCGTGATGTACAACATGTGGAAGGTGAAAAATGCTAAGGTAGTCCTCACAACCTTACAGGTATCTGAGATATGTAGTGTATGCAATGTGTTCCCTTGACCGTGCCATCGGCCATCAACCAAAGAAGGGATGGATGGAGTGTTTAGAATATGTGTGTGGGGGGATGAGTAATGTAATAATCTGCAAAGGCGAGACTGTGTTGGATGCACAATAGGTGAACTGGAGGTGTATGAGGGAGCAGTGGGTGAATCAGAAAGAAACACAAAGAACAAACATACACATCTGCAATACAACCTGACAGGCTATACTGTAGAACACAATCATACAAACATATGAATATTAAAATGTGTGCTATACATGTACAGAAACGTCACCGGTGCATACCCACATAATGGTCTGGACGGAACTGAGCCATCCAACTGCAACACACCTGGATGCATAATTGAATACCCATCATCCCATCTACAGCACACAACCCCCAATTCCTGAACGTCTACCAAATCCAGCCATACTTGGGCTACTAGCTTGGCGCAGCCATATCTGCACATAGTGACCACTACTCATATCTAGTAGGCAGTGTCACCCTATGCAGTGTCAGGATTGCAGAATATGTATCCCTTGCATGTCAAACCCTATCACATTTTTGTAAGTCCAGAAAAATCGAAGGATATTTGCTTGTTCAATTTTTGGATATCCCTCATGGGATAGGTATTCTGTGTAAACATCAGACTTGGTATCACGACACGATGTCCAGTCCTGTAGACATCTGGACACAAGTTGTATGTGCAGTAGTGGTTCACGAGACTGCTCAGCCTCCTGCCGGTCATGCAGAACCTACTACCCGGGATCAAACACCTGCCCGTGATGCACGTCTCCCCACATGAATTATCGAGAAAATATACTGTACACATTCACATAGTGGCACTTGGATATAGGGTGATTAAGGCGCTGACATAAGCAGGGTACCTACTGTCCCACTTTGTGAGGGACAGTCCCTGTTTGGGTAGGTGTGTCCTGTTTATATATGTGTGTGTGTATAGATATATATCCGCAGACATAAAATAAATAAAAAAACTATATATATATATATATATATATATATATATATATATATATATATATATATATATATATATATATATATATTTATACTGTAAGACTGAACGCCATAACAATAAAGCATACAAAAGGTTTGTGAAGAGAATCTAGAGCAACTAAGGTATTATATAGTGCTTGCAGCGTATGTCAGATAAAGCTGCCCAAGAGTGAGTAGAGCACCGCTATTCACACCAGAGTCAGGGTTATAACAGTGGCCATAATATCGTTGAACTGCTACGTCAACATTACACACAGACAGAATGTAGTTCATGTTGTGACCACCTACACTTGTAACCCACAAATGGCCGTAATCTATAACACCAGGAAAGGCACGTATGTGCAAATATAAATGGCGGGAGACTCTGTGAATACATGAGGCGGTAGAAAATGTGTGTAGGGCCCCAAATGCTCTGGAGAGGGCAATGTGCAAAGGTGTGTCATGGCTGCGATATCAGGTGGATAATGGCTGTTACGCATGGAAACTCTACACGGGTGGGGTAGAGAAACTATACCTATGTGAATATTCCAATATTCCGGAGTGGCCCATGTAGGTCAGCTAGTATTTAATAGGTATATATGCATATGCACATGCAGACATCAATATGTTGAAGTACATTCTCTGTAACACATGCACTCCATTTATTGAAATAAATAATATGAATGTGCACAGAAACAAATACAGTAGCAGGAATAATAGGCTGTGCAGACGAGGAACCGGTCAAGTGACACTGTATCACATCACAATTATCATCTGTACTCAGTACATGAACAAATTGCGACATCTGTCTGCTGTATAATGTTCTAAATACCGATTACAAGTTAACTGGAGTGAAGTGTCGGTGTCATAATGACTAAGGCAATAGTATGCTGTTGAAGCAGAGATAAAACCCAATATGCATGTGTAAGTGTGCATGTCCGGGAAATATATTGGTCAACAGACACACAGATGTATATATATGTTGTTGTTGTGTCTTTTGGCTTTTCTCAGTTACGGGTTGCCACAGCGGAACTCTGGTCCACTAATGATTAGCAGTACATTTTTACGTGCCGAGTTGTCGGCCCTGACATACAACCTTCAACGAAGGTATGCCCATTCACGCATGTCTCCACACAGAAGATGCACTAGCTGAAAATCGAACAGGACAACGTCTTACTGTGAGGCGACAACGCTACCGCAGTGTATATATATATATATATATATATATATATATATATATATATATATATATATATTTATATATTTATATATATATATATATATATATATATATATATCTATATATATATATATATATATATATATATATATATATATATAAAACATATATATATATATATATATATATATATATATATATATATATATGTGTCACTGTAGATATACACATGTACATAACTAGGTTACGTTACAGTAATTACGGGTAACATATGTTCAGACCGGGCATTTGTTACTGGGAGGTCCAATAAACAAATGTTTACCTCCCACACCTCCCCAGCTAGGCCGGTCAGACATACAGACATGCAATAAAGGTAAATACACCGCTGCTTTCCAGACCACCGGCAGGAAAGTACCAGTGGGAGAGATCTGCAAGGTCTACACTTTAAACATGGATAATGGGGTCCCTTGCGGGACACCAAAAATTCGACATACAGGCGAACCTGTAATGATTGACGTGAGTAGGATGTAGCTGTACATGGAAAAGTAGGTTGTGCAAGTGTAATAACACATGGGTTGACAAAACGTACGACATGTGTCCTGAGACGGGGAGAGTGGGCAGTGTGTAGGGGTGTGTTCATACCCCAGCTGCGCTCACAGTAAGTATGTGTCATGAGTGCTGTAGAGGGGTGTCAGGTAGGTGAATCATGGGTATGCAATAATGGGCATAAGTGTGCAGGTGTTGGTTGGCAGAGATCTATTAGGCCCGCCCAGTGGAAGTAATTAATATTCCTATGTGGGCACTGCAGATGCTCATACCTCCCAAACCTGAAGAGCATATCTACTGGATAGGCCAGAAAGCATTGGGGGAACACATAGGGAATATATTAATGCCCTGAACCCAATTATCATGGACGTCTGTGATTACAAATCAGAATGTAACACAATCCTAACTAAACCCTTCCAGAACTAGTGATATTAGGTGAACAGGTGGCGGAATACACGTAATGACTAATTACAACATGTATGAGTCATAAACAGCATGTACCGTGACAAATGTGAATAAATACATATGCCCTGTGACTGTCAATGTGTCAGGTTAATAGAACCAATCATCTAAATGTGTCCCTGAAGGTGTTATGCAGTGTCCCTGATGCAGTGTTCATTCTCCCCCATTCGTATGTGAGGTCTGCTAGTGACGGAAAGTGCATATTCCGCCGACCACCTTAGGTAGATGATAGTATAATAGTTTGGGGTAACCACCTGTTCGCCTTTGTGAGGGACACTCCACTCTGGGCAGTTGTGTCATGCAAAATGAATGTTATTATGGCACATGACCTGTGATTTTGGGAAAAGAATTCATATATTGTCTGTAGTGGTTGCATAAAATTATTTTGTTATATCTGAAACACCTAGATGTTATAGGAAACAGTATTAGCAACTATAATGCTACAAGAATAACCTTTACATATGCAAACCGGTGAAATAGTCAATTTTCTACTGGCTGTGGGTATGTGTTGCCTTGCCAAATCTGACATCTCTACATGTAGGTCCTATAGGGCTGCCACCTTTCCAAATGGCCAAAGTGGGACTTGCTCCGTAGAAATGTCAGACGTACCAGGTCAGAACATACCTACAGCTGTGCATAGTACAGAAATATACGTATTAGCACAAATCAAAGCTTAGTCTAGCAGCAGTCAAGTTGCTTATGCTACTGCACATAACATATTGAAGTGTCATTTATACAATAACCGTTACATGCAACTATTAGAGAAACGTAGAGTATAATATTGACCTGTAAGCAGGACATTTGGTATGCCTAGATGATTCTCGCATGACACATATGCCTAATGAGGGACTGTCCCATGCAAAGTGGGAAAGGTGTTAATCCTAAAGTCTCAATTTGGCCAATTTAAAAGGTGGAAAACCTACAATAGGTATGCGGTAGCATGACTCGGCAGATAGATGTGGTTCCCAAAACACATTTACTTGTCTGCATTATAGAGTATCGGTTCCCATGTATCAGCCAGATGGGAGCAGATTGCATTAGGAACACGCATATAATATGATTATGTCACTGGACAGGCCGCCGATTCCATACAGTCGAATGCCATGCCATCGCCAAATGGTCAGCCATACAATCATGTAGTCCAATGTAATAGGCATCACAAGGGATTGCGCCCACCCAGCATGAGCAACAAATGCAAGCACCAATGTCGGTGCACGTGCAAGTGAGGGAGCGAGCGGGTGTAAGCATGTTTGGCTACCAGTATGGGAGTATTGCACTGTTAAAGAAATGTGGAGTCTAAACAAGTATAAGGAGCTGTAACCAGAGGTCAGCAGTGCTTAACAGCGTGCAAACCCATGCACAACCGCTCCCAACTGCTGCAATGTGCCTTACCCACTCCGTATCCAATGGCCTTGTTCTGGCCACAAACAAAGAACCGTCCTTTGCAAGTGTTGGTAGCAACACCCTGTACACACAGCTAATCTGAATTACCAATACACCATGGCATATATACAGACAATAGACAGTACCTAACACATACCATACAGCACAGTCATCCAACAGTATAGCAATGTACTGGCAGATATGTCTGGACCACTGGTGTTTGCAGACCTGGCCGTCTTGTGTTTAAGTATGTGAGCATGCCCAGTATGACCGTTATGCATGTTGTCGACTGACATTACTGTCATACCTTCATGTGTTTGAGCATGCCCAATATGTTCAACTGGATCACATATGTTACATGTCCAGGTAGTTAGTACTGTGGTGCCGACCCCTGCATTGTACACTGACAGGTGGCATGCTGTTTCTGCAGGGTATCCATCGGTCATGTGGCATTGACTGTTGCTACATTTCTGCACAGTGTGGGGGGACATCCAACTGTATCCACATTCCTACACAGCACCGGGGGTGGCGCACATGACTGTTACATGTGTACATGGGAAGGGGGGTACAGCTGACAGTTGTACACATTTGCTACTACTGTACTGGTATGCCAGGTACTCCATTTCAGTGTGTGGACCTACCTACTGTGCTGGCTAGAGGCATACCAGTGTACTTCAGATCCTAGCTTTAACTAACAGCATATTGGTTTCAGACATCCTAGGCTTCACAACCTACATCCAACTGCCTGGCCTGCTGTAGTCTATCTGTGTGTGTCTGTGGAGGGAGGGTGGGGTCATCCATTGGGCATATCCAGAGGCCATTGTACAGCATTTGTTTGTATTGGTCTACACCTGTCCAGCTGTTTGAGACTTGTGTGGGCTGTATGGACACACATGATCTTCAGCCCATAACCTGCAGTGGGTTAGGACACCCTGTCTACTACTGGCTACTATTGTGATACCAGTATGTGCTACGGATGTCATGGTGCCACTACGGATGTGTACTGTCTGCTGCCCAACATTCAGCCACCAAATTCCCTTGCATGCTCACATCCATACCATAGTTACAGGTAAAAACACATTCTAATACAACTGCCAATTACTAGGTTGATTGACTTACCTTGAGGGTGTGCCAGACCTGAGGATGGTGCTGGAGGGCTGCCTATGTCAGATGCACACAGTGCACTTCCTATGCATGGCTGAGCACAGGTAGTGTCATGTTTGGCATCCCTTTTACTGTCTGTGTGAGTCAGAGAGCATGAAATTCCCTGGGTACCTACTGTGTCGGTGCATATGCCATGCATTGCCTCTTTGCCAAGGGCAGGTCATACTGTGCATGCCTCCTTTCGCCTACTAGGTCCAGCTCAGGTAGTTCCTACTCTGAGTCACACTGTCCCTGTACAGGCCTTGGCATTGGTGGGGAGCTGTGAGGCCCTGCCCCATGCTGTTCCTGCTGCAACTGTTTCTGCAGGATCATATTGTGTAGCATAGGACATACCATAACAATTTGGGTGCATGTAGCTGGTGAATACTGCAAGGCTCCACCGGATGTGTCCAGACACCGGAACCGTGACCTGAGCATCCCAAACACACACTCAATTATATGTCTTGCCTGTGCGTGTGCCTCATTATGGCGTAGTTCAGGTGGGTGTACGTTGCTGATGGGTGTCATCAGCCACGGTTCCAGTGGTTACCCAGCATCCCCACTAGGTGACTGTAGTGGATGTCCATATTGGCAAAGGTGTGGTAGAGCTGCATCAGATGCCATATATCGGAATCATCATAGCCTTCAGGGCAGCCAGTACACACATTCAGTATAATGCCATGGGCATCACATACGACCTGGCAGTTAATGGAGGAGATGCCCCTGCGGTCACTGTAGGCCCTATCCCACTCACCGGGTGGTGCTTTGATGCATACGTGCATGCAGGCTATAGCACCCACTACCTCAGGGTAGTCTGCCAATCGGTTGAAGAGACACATATTGCTGGTCAACACCTCACGTGTGTAGAGGACATGTACATGCTCACTGGCATTTGGTGACATGGTATCCAGGAACTGGTGCAATACTCTGGATGCAGATGCCTGTGAGATTCCCATGATATCCCCAGTTGTGCTTTGGGAGGTACCTGTGGCTAGTATACCTAGGCCTACACATACCTTGCTATCTACTGGAAAGGGTTTCCCTTGGCCTGTTTGATGTGTCAGGTGTGGCAGGCACAGCTCAACAATCTGCTGTAGGAGGTCTCTGTCCACCCCATAGTGCTCCACTATCTCCAGCTCATGTAGCACCTGGTAAGTTATCCTTGGTCTGTAAAGTCTTCTCTGTCTCCTCACTGAGAGTTGTTCAGCAGCATTCACATCCTCACCACCCTCAGCCTCCTATACATGTAGGTCTATGTTGCATGCTGCAGCCCTTCTCATTTGGTTGGATTGTTTAGAGAAATGTCCCCACATGTATACACCAGTGGTGTAGAGTGTGGAAAAAACATGTGTGTATGGTGCTTGCACACTTTACCATAGTGTTCTGGGCCGGGCTGGGCATGTAATCTGCTGATTGTGCTAATTATCACCCGTTTGCACAGCTTATTCACCTTGACTACTCTACTACTGCTGTTGTCCCTCCCAATTTCACAAGGCAGGGATAGACACACCCCTAGCTTAGGTGTGCTAAGGCAGGAGCATTCCCAAGACACAGGGCTCCAATGTACGTACAGTATGCCTGACAACCCCCCATGCTTTCACCTATATTCGAGTCCTGCACCCAGCTATCTATACACATACACTCTTGGGATCTGCATCACACCCTGTGGATAAATGGGATTCACTATTTTCAACCTCATTTGCATAGTATTGTCTTCTAATGCATAGTTATATGACCCATACTGAGCCTCCAAAATAATAACCACTGCTTAATGTCGCACAGATCTGCACACAACTGGTTAAAAGTGCCTTGCTATCACCGTATTCAATGTCTCTTGTCCTTCCCAGCAACAAAATAACCGGTCTCTACATGACTCCAACCCAGGACCCTGCACAACACAGACGATGTGCTTTACCACTAAGCCATGGCAGATATACATACATCTGAGGTGATCACGTACAGATCATCCAGCACAGGCATTCAATAGTATAGGACAAGTATTCCATCATGTTGATTTATGTGTGCTAATGTCCACATATATATATATATATATATATATATATATATATATATATATATATACACACACACACACACACACACACACACACACACACACACACACACACACACACACACACACACACACACACACACACACACACACACACACACACACACACACACACACACACACATACGTAGATATGGAATATATATCACAACAGCGGACCACATGACACCACAGCATTAGACAAGAATCAAAAGGAAACCACATGTGCCTCCTGCATTATGTATTGGTGTTACTATCACGGCAAGTGTGTTTCGTTGCATCACACCGGTCAGACTGTATTAACAGTAAGAGTAGGGCTGCTGACATTTACTCATCAGTCCTACTGGAGAATGTATGTGTATGTCTTGCCAACTGAGTCTCTTGGGTGATTGTGACATTTGTGGACACTATATAGGAATACAACAAAACACACTCAACACATCCTGAAGCTAGCCACTCACAGATACCAACACATAGGATATGACTGCCAAGCACACACACCTGTCATGCCTTGGAATAGAGCACCTATCTGTCTATTCTATCACACTACAGCATTACGCAGTTACAGAATGCGCTACCAAGATTACTAGATCACAGAACTCCCAGAGGCATACTTCTAGGTGGGTGACATAATCAGCAATAGAAAAGATGCCGATAGGGATTGTATGGAGAGTGAGCAGTCTAAAAGCATTACTCTGTCCCCAGGCAGATGGAAACACACACACACACACACACACACACACACACACACACACACACACACACACACACACACACACACAAAATTGGCATGGCTGGGATTAAAACATAGACCTAACTACCTTATTACACTACATCAGTACTCAGTTACAGAACGCACTACCAAGATTACTGGATTACAGCACTCCCATAGGCATACTTCTAGGTGGGTGACATCATCAGCAATGGAAAAGATGCCGATAGGGATTGTATGGAGAGTGAGCAGTCTAAAAGCATTACTCTGTCCTCAAGCAGATAGAAACACACACACACACACAATGGGCATGGCTGGGATTAGAACATAGACCTAACTACCTAATCACACTACAGCATTATGCAGTTACAGAACACGCTACTGAGATTACTGGATCACAGCACTCCCAGAGGCATACTTCTAGGTGGGTGACATCATCAGCAATGGAAAAGACGCTGATAGGGATTGTATGGAGATTGAGCAGTCTATAAGCATTACTCTGTCCCCTGGCAAATGGAAACGCACACACACAATCGGCATGGCTCAGATTAGAGCATAGCCCTAATTACTTTATCACACTACAGCATTATGCAGTTACAGAACGCACTACCGAGATTATTGGATCACAGTATTCCCAGAGGCATACTTCTAGGTGGGTGACATCATCAGCAATGGAAAAGATGCCGATAGGGATTGTATGGAGATTGAGCAGTCTAAAAGCATTACTCTGTGCTCAGACAGATGGAAACACATGCACACACAATTTTCATGGCTGGGATCAGAACATAGACCTAACTACCTTCGCACACTACAGCATTACACAGTTACAGAACACGCTACTGAGATTACTGGATCACACCACTCCCAGAGGCATACTTCTAGGTGGGTGACATCATCAGCAATGGAAAAGATGCCGATAGGGATTGTATGGACAGTGAGCAGTCTAAAAGCATTACTCTGTCCCCAGGTAGATGGAAACACACACACAAATTGGCATGGCTGGGATTAGAACATAGACCTAACCACCTTATCACACTACAGCATTACGCAGTTACAGAACATGCTACCAAAATTATGGGATCATAGCACTCCCAGAGGCATACTTCTAGGTGGGTGATATCATCAGCAATGGAAAAGACGTCGATAGGGATTGTATGGAGAGTGAGCAGTCTAAAAGCATTACTCTGTCCCCAGGCATATGGAAACACACACAATTGGCATGTCTAGGATTAGAACATAAACCTAACTACCTTAGCACACTACAACATTACGCAGTTACAGAATGCGCTAACAAGATTCCTGGATCACAGCACTCCTAGAGGCATACTTCTAGGTGGGTGACATCATCAACAATGGAACAGATGCCGATAGGGATTGTATGGAGTGTGGGCAGTCTAATAGCATATTACTGTCCCAAGGCAGACAGAGACAAACACACGCCAGTGGTGTGAGCAGGACAACTGCCTATCTACGGGCCTCTATTACAACACTACATAGATAAGAGATTTGCCACAGTCACAACACCTTTCAAGACAGTCAATATGACCTTCTAGGAATGCGGACATCAACATGGACGCTGGCAGTTACGATGTACATACTTGTGAACCAGTGTGTTCAATGTAGGAATCCATCCTGAAGTGGGGTATGGCCATCTGTTGCCTGGATGACCACTATCGCTATACAGGATTACAATGGTCATGCCCATACACATAGAGGCACATAATCGACACAAGGTGTCACTGGGCATGCTCACACACTTAGTAGCTAAGGGCTGTTTTGTATGCACTCTGATTCTAAACATGAAAGGGCACAGTGTGTCGATAGTCGTCATTGTTAGCATGAAAGCTGCACTACATATATCTGACACCGTTCTTCTACACAACGTCTACTGCTGTCCATCACCTTAGATGTATCAATCTAAACCTGGCACACTAATACCACCCGTGGTGATGTCCTGCCAGGAGTGGCTACTTCGCCCATATAGTACCATTCATAGACGAATGTCCTGAGACCAGGTAAACACCGTGACACCTAGAGGACAACTGCATTGTATGTGTATGCTAGATGTATAGCGTTTGTAATCAAAACTGCCAATCTAGATCCAACAATGGGGAAAACTGACATCTGTGCAGTGAAGAACACCTGGCTAAAGGCTCAGTTGTGCACAATAGCACTACCACTGTATACATCGGATACAGACATGTGGCCATAACACCGTTATGGACTGCTCCAGGTGGTAGTGTCCCCACGTGCATGAAGGCCACTCACAGGTACTGACCAGTACATTCTCAAAAGCCATCACAGATGTGTCAGGTGCAGATCACAGTGTCAAAAGGCACATTCTAGGATGTAACCCTCAGGCATCACCATGTCCTTGGACCAGCAACACACATATCCATACATGTGGCAGAACATACATTAGTACAACACCATGTTACTCATGACCAGTGGACTGTACCTAGCTTTACAGCAACTGTGCAGACTACCCATGTACTGACATGGTTCCATTATGTGTTATGCAATGCAATGATACCACTGTTTATAACCAGGTCAGCTGTACACATAACAGGGGCCCTGGGTCATATACAGCTGTAATAGATAACTGTTGCTGTACACCAGTAAACACACTCATGTTTGGATATGACATACATGCACCTGCCGTGGATATGTACATGCCCCACACACACACAACACATATGTACATAGCATAGCTGTTGCTGTCCTTCATGCAGACAAGTGGCTGCAGCAATTACACACATGCACATGGAAGGTAGGTCCATGGCTGTTGACTGCTAACAGTACATAAGGTGTGATAGCAATGTTGACTGAGTTAACATTCCCTCTGTACTGGTTACCCATGACAACTATCATATCATACAACAGTCCATGTGTCATGTATGTCATCACACATGTCCACCAATTGTAATGTCTACAAACATGGCTAAATGACAGGAATGTAGGACCTACACACATGTACATGTAGTGTTGTGCTTTCAGCTACAATGCGTGTGCAGTAGCTGATGTTTGCAGTTGATCTGTGTCTTACTACAACATGCAGTTGCAATGCAGCCCCATCATTGACACCTGTATATGGTGAAATACTGACAGTACGGTAAGATGTACATCAGGTATGGATGGATGTGTGTACAAAAAGTGGTGGGCCAACTTTGCAGATGGATGTTTGCTGAAGACAGCTCACAGGTATGTCACAAGCCATCCTACCATAACATGTGCAAACACTAAGCTATGCTTCTGTTAATTGAAGGTGAAGACATACAATCTACACAGCGGTCAGGGTGTCACTGACTGTAAATCACTTGACACCTGTAACACTTAAGACCTCCCGTGTGCATATAGCAGCACAATTGCCAAAGGTAGCATCAGTACACATTGTAATGTGGGCAATACTGCTGCATGTCTGTCATATGTATCATAAGATAGCAGGTGTTTGATTCACAGTACTGCCATGTATGTTTGCTTTTGTGTCCGTATATGCCACGTATGGTGGGGAATGCATCCCAATTGTTACACACCCCTATACACTGTTGTAGAGATCTGTATATACTGCAGTGTAGAAAACAAGGCAGGGGTGGTGTGTGTATCACACACATGTTAGCTATCTGTATGTGCATGACATAGGTGCATTCAATTGTGGACTCCACAGTGTATGTGTGTATGTATGTATGGCAGTCTGGTCCATGGAGTGAGGATGTATGCTACCATAGTGATCAGATAGGACCCCTAACCCCTCCAGGTGATGCAATCTACTACCCTGTTGATGCCGTCAGCCTTAGGCATTACTGACTACCTGTACATGTTCATTGTCTGTGTCGCATCATGTGGGTGCACAGTGCTGTAATGGTGATTACCACATAGGCAGGGATCCTCACCTCAACACTATCAAGTGTGTGTGTGTGTGTGTGTGTGTGTGTGTGTGTGTGTGTGTGTGTGTGTGTGTGTGTGTGTGTGTGTGTGTGTGTGTGTGTGTGTGTTGCAATGTTGTTGACCCTGTGAGTGTGGGCATGTTACTGTGTCTGAATACATGTGTGCGAATACCTGTGTGTGTGTGTGTGTGTGTGTGTGTGTGTGTGTGTGTGTGTGTGTGTGTGTCTGTGTAGTTGTGTTTTCTCATCCTGTAATGTGAATGTGTATTACTGCTACACAGTGAGGCCTCATGCTATCAACTGGCCTCTACCCTTGACGCCATCTAGACCACTATGTAAACTCTCCGCACCATGTAACTGTACCTGTGATGTCACCCGGTATGGATGTCACGTCTCTAGCAACTGTAGCTTAGTACACAGCTTACATGCTCCTGGATCAGTAGCTGTGTAGACACTTTTGGAATGTCAGCCTTTCTAACAGTGAGGTTGATGCTACATATTGCATGCTGGTATTGCCATACATGCCTATGAGTAGTCCACATTTACACATGGGAAACTGCAAACACTGGTGCTTAATGGCACATGCAATTAGACCTTAAGGAGGGAAGCAGGGCATCATTACCAACATGCTGTTACTGTTGTTACCAATACACATACTGTGAGCATAAAACAATGCATTCTAAACCTGTACTACATGGTATGTCTGCTGAATGTCAACAGTGCACAACAATTGTAATATACACTTATCTCCCTATTCTGTTCACCCTGTACATCAGACCATATGAGCATGTCCCTGCACCGATGGTGTGGATGACAGGGATACAGCACAGGCAACATCATATGCACAGGGTGATAATGTTTGCCAGGGGCCCAGGCTGCACCAGTGGATGACATCATGTGTGTGGGTTAGGGCCTGTGATCTAATTGGCCATGTGTGGTTGTTATGCATGTGAGTGTTGCGGTGCCCTACAGATGTTTCTGGTGTGTACGTGTATGTGTGCACATAGTTCTGCCATGTGTCCGGCCTACACAGGAGTATTATTGACAGCTACAGACTGTACAGACCAGGATTTACAGCTCACGGTGTCCGGCCATGGCCATGTGACCTGTGCCTGCCAGGGGTTGCACGGGCACTACCAGGCAAAGGTACAGATTGGGTACTGTCCGATGACACATGTCCACTGGAACCGTGTCCCCATTGGGACCATCCAGGGCCACGTACACGTAGCCTGCTGTGTTCTAGTATGGACAGTACAGCACCAGCTGCACTGCTGCTGCTACCGGCACTATGGGAGTGGGCATGTGAGGTAGCTCATTCACGTAGACCTGTACCAGGTGGTGTAGCTGGCCTATGTCCACGTGCCCTACACCTCACTCCTACCAGATGTTCCAGCACAGACAGCTCACGCTCTCAGATTGTCATGCCATGGTCAAGGATTGTCATGCCATGGTTAAGGATTACAACCATGTCACCCAATCATCTGTCCAAAACTTCAGCAATCTGCTGTTGAGCATTTGCCAATGTCTGGATGTTGTCATTTTAAGAACGGATAGCAGCCCTCTGAAGCCTCTGCCCTTCTCTGTTCTGCCATTCAGCATGTGCCTGTGTTACCATTACAGTTTGAAACATGCATCTGGTGACACCAGCTGCTGTACTCTGTCCTGCAGGGGCATTTCGGCCAGAGGTCTTCCTACGAGCAGCACTGGCCACATGCCTGTGTGGCACATCTACAGTCATTTGACTGACACCATGGTGTGAATACACACCTTCCGTAGCCGACACATGTTCCTGTTGCAAGCTACCACATGCTAACTGTCCTTCCTCTATGGCCACTGGTGATGGGGTATGTTTTGGCATGATAACTGTGTGCGGGGAAGAGGGGGATATAGGTGGAATGGCAACCAATGGCACAGATTCAGCCCCTGACAACCCTGCCTGTGCCTCAAGCATATGTTCATCATCACTGCTAGAGTCTATGGGGACACTAACATCAGATGGACCGCAGGAGGGTAACGCACCTACATCACCTGTGAAGGCAAACAATGACTCTACATTACAATAGAGACACACACACACAGAAACAAACACACAGACACACACACACTATGCATTGGATTTGACAGAAGGCATGCAACATGCATGAGATACAGCAGACAGCATGCAGCTCAGACATTAATATTGGTAGTTATCATACATCCCTGGGTTGCACACAACAGCAAGATTGTGTCATAGAAGAAGCCATGCATTTCACACAATCATAGTAGTAAGCATGCATCCCTGTGTTACACCATGTGGACCCACACAGATTAATAGTAGACATGGCTGATGTGAGGCATATGACCTTGACATTAACATGTAGTATGACATGTAATTGCTGACGTGTGCATTGACATGCATACATGTTTGACACAATGGTGTCCTGTCACATATACAGTGGTGTAATGGTGTCACATTGCAGTGTTGTCTGTACGCCCTACAGATAGAATGCACTTTTAGCAGATGTGCATGACCATTGAAGGGTATAATTAGGCGTCTATATTGCTATACAGTGTGAAGTACAGACACAGTGCCATTGCATGGAATCATGAGCCGTCTCTATTGCTGTACAGTGTGGATTACACACACAGCGCATAGCCATGACTGTGTGCATACACAATACATAAATACTGTTGATTGTGACCCACGTCGCTGAGGTGTATACACACTAAACCATGATGTGTCATGTGTGACAGGTCACCGAAGGACATACAGATGACACCCCTGCACAACTTCTAACATTTCTTAGCTGCCTGGTAACCATGTCCACACATGGCAGACTTGTCAATACACCATGTCCAACATGACATTTGTGTACCACACACACATGAGGTGCACGGCTGACAGTGACGTCCAACAGCAGCAAAGGAAATGTACTGTATTTGTGGCCTGATGTGGTGTCTGTGTATGTATGTGGATGCTATACAGGTGACTACTGTCATGCTGTGACACAGTCATGATGTTCAACACATCTTATGTGGTCGAATTGTCACCTCCATAAGCTGTGCACAGGCTTGTAAGATGTCCAGTGTTCCACATCTGCTATATAACCATTCAACAAAGGCCATAGTTGGACCATGTTTGGCCAATGTACAACAGGGTGTACACACAAACACATCACATCTACTGTGTGTTGCTACATGTCTCTGGCCATCCTCCATGGCCATGTGTGAACATGTGTTGGCCAAATGGTTGTGATGGCCATCTATCTTGCATGTCTGTGTTGTCCCATATGACATGCACCCATAGATGTCAGATACTCCACTATCCACAGGGTTATGCAGACAAAAGGTTGTATGTTTGGTTTGTGGGGTATGTTTTATGGGATAGTGAGACAATGTTGCAGCTGGACCACTACATGTCACGGACATGTCAGATGGCACATCACAATGTGTGCACTCATTGCAGGGGCATATTCCACATCCTGTGGGCTGCCCATACTCCAGCTCACTCTGTAGTACTGTTTGCATACCCCACTTGTGTTATTCTGATGTATAGTACATATTCCCACATTGAACAACACCTCCACCATTGTATGCACAGCTGTCCACACATCTAGCAATGACAGTTTCTGTGGATTAATGTGGGTGTTTCATTTAGTTTGTATGTATTGCACATGGGTAGCCAGTGTGATTGATTAAAGATGCAACCTGTATATTGTGACCGGACCATACATTATGTGTACATGTGTTAAATGGCCACATGGCGAATATATCTATGCAGTAACATGCCTGATACTTATAACTGTCTCACCTGCAACAGCCTGCTGTCTCTGCTGAATGCCAGAGGTACCTATATAGGGGTGAAATAGCAGTATGATCATTATCCATGACAGTATGACAGCTACAGGATGCAATGTGCATGTTAACACATTCACCAGTACAATAGGATATACTATGGAGTATGCACATATGTGCATACACAGGGTAGCATACTATAGTATGTGGCATGTGTGTAAGCATACCTTGCATATGATGTTACATTACATATTGTACAGTGACACATGCAACTAAATGGGATATAATAGTTATATGTGCAGTAGTGGCTTACCAGGCAACTCCAGGCTTGGTGGTTGGGAGACACCCACCTCCATGATGACAGCTAGGGTTTGTGGATGCTGTACTGATGGTGTCCCCAGGTTGGCCAGTAGCTCCTCGGTACGTGTGAGTGGGGGCTGGGTTGGTGGCCTATCACCTGTTGCACCTTGTTCCCTGGCGATTGCATTTGCATGCTGTTTTGCATGTCTGATCAGGTCCGTGCTGTGTCTGTGCACCTGCTGGTACGTGCAGTTATGGCCACCCACATCATTAACCCTCCTGCGAAGTTCCTGCCACAGGTCATCACGCTGCTGGGCATGCTGTGGCACATGGCTAAACAATACCTCATAGTTATCTTGGAGGTAAGGTATGAGGGCCTCATCCTCCAAGTGGCTACAAGCTGGGAGTCTTGATCGAGACATATCTGGAAGACATATTGATGGAGACAGGTCATCTCAGAGATGCACAGAGATACAGCTGCACATACATGTGTATTACATTTAGTACATATGAACAGTTGTCTTTGCAAATCTTCATGACACTGACACCACAGACATGTTTGTATCATACACATGTGACACCCCATGGGGATTGGATATTATCACCATATATGTGCGTCACCTGATTACATTGATCATACTCCATGTGAATGCTGTCTTGATGTGGGCATGTCTGTTTGCCTGTACTGGTGTTCTTACCTATCAGCACATGCCTGGATGTGTCCACATTAATGCTGTTGACCTTGATGCTGTGTATATGTCACATATTAACACATACACTGCCTTAACGGACATGACCTGTGACAATGCAGACATGAACATGAATACCTTTACATGCATGTGTTTTGCCATATACATCTACACGGCACTGTACAGCAGTTCAACATCCTGCCATGTATCGCCTGAGTTGCACATGTGATACACATGGGACAATGGCTAGCCGGATGGTATTTGCAGGGATGGTTATCAACTATAGCATGTACAGCCAAGGTCATGTAGTAGTGTGTATGCCCTGGGCCATGTATGAGCATAGGATATAAGGTTTTCTAGCTGTATCTGCCAGCCATGTTCCTGCCGCCAGGTGAATCAGTGCCACATAACTGATCCAGACGGTTAATGATACATCTACCATGCAGTCATCACACCATGTCTGACAGAGATGAAATGTGCAGCTTTGCTGGACAGGGTTGCATAGTATGGCAGGAGTATGTAACATGTATGGCACAATGATCTGTCCAGCATGTGGCGATCCTTGTACTAGGAAGGTGGCTGTCCATGACATATGTATTTCAGATCAGGATATGTACATATAGCATGTCCAACATTACAGTGTTGGACATGTCTTTAGGAAGGGTAGGCATGCTGCATAGTGGAGATGAGGATTATGAAGGCTGATGTCGCCCATCCAAGCATGGGCAATACCCCTTAAAGGTGATATGTGATCTGATGTTGGTCACTTGAGTGATGAGTATGGCTGTACAATGATCTCCATGCTCATGGATGGCACCCTGTCATGACTAGGGTTGCCTCTTATGACTACCTCATAGGTTTGGTAATGTCACTAGCTCAGGGAGGTAAACTGCACAGCACCATCCCTTACACATAGTGTCCATTATGTTGACTGCTGCCTAGGTAGTAGTTCATGGGTACAGGATTATTAACCTAGCAGTGACAATGCAATATGCAGCTGTCAGATTGTGCACATATGTCACGCACCTCACCCACAAAGCCCATTCTGTATGTTGTCCACAAAACTGAGTCAGCTATTGCTCCTAGGTCATAGCCATTCACATACTTACATACACAGATGCCTCCCATTTTTCTTTGTGGTATGGGCTACAATGAGGGGGAGTACAAAAAATTAACCCTTTTTTACTGTAGCTGCCACTGGTGTTGTTGTGTCTTTCGGCTTTTCCAGGTTAGGGGTCGCCACAGTGGAACTCCGGTCCACTAATGATTGGCAGTAGATTTTTACGTGCCTAGTTGCCAGCCTTGATGCACAACCTTCAACGAAGGTACGCCCATTCACTCATGTCTCCACACAGAAGACACTCTAGCTGAGAATCGAACAGGACAATGACTTACTGTGAGGTGACAACGCTACCACAGCACCACCACCGCAGCTGCCACTGGTGTGATATGCACATATCACTCAGACACCTTTTGTAGTGTTGGTTCTGTCAACAGGCCACTGGCAGAACATTCTTGTGACATACAAAGGTACATCTAGTATACTGAGTGTAGGTGGAACACAGTATGGGTGATGATGTCCTATGACCTGTCACAGGTATGATATGCAGTGTGAAATCATCCGTACTGTCATCTACATCTGTACTGCTAAAAACATATGCATTGATTAAGGTTCATAGACTTTCAGACCAGACTCAGCAGGGTAATAGTGCAGTGCCTCTCATTATGAGTGGTGTCTCCACTTTGTGGGTTGTGATAGCTGTTGGTGTGCACCATTCAGTGTTTTCACAGACTGACATGAAGCTGTGTTTTACATGATGTGTATATGTAGAGCAAACTGTTTTGCCATATGTGTATGATACAACCAGAGATGTGGACAGGTCACATGCAGCCTGAGTGCACCTTGTACCATCATAGTTATGGTTGCAGGGGCTCTGTAGTGTTCATGGGTATGTGATTGTGTACCTGTTGGGGGGGCAGTGAATTTATGTTATCCAACACCCCATCTGTATTGCTTATTCATGCTCAGCACTTCTTCAGAACATGTAAGCACTTCATGAGCGACTAATTACTATAGCACTCAATCCTACTCATTTCCTACAGGTAAACACTGTTTGTACTTACATTTCCAGCTTGCTTAGAGTAAAACAGCTGTTGTACACACTTACCTCACATATCTAGTGAGAAATAGTTAAATATTCAGGCATGTCCAAGTGTCAATTCCCAGTGTTATCACCTGTCTATATGATGAATATGGGCATCATAAGGCAATATAGAAATTGTCTCATGTACACAGTCAATGCTCACCTCCTAACATATAACACTACAACCTGTGGGAGATGCACATATGTAGCCATGCTGGAGGTAATGCTCTCTCCAACCCAGACTGAACCTGACAATCATGTGGAGATGTTAAACGTTTGCACCACACCACACTCATCACATAGTCTCAGTAGATCTCCACCACCACAGGCCTCACATAGTAAGACTACAACATTTGCGGAGCCTCTCAATACTACACTGAGAAGGCAACAGAGGACTCCAAAGCAGAAATGCAGGCAGCCCCCATCACCCAACACAACACCAATTACTTATAGCCCACAGACTCAAGTGTGCCCATCAATTACAGCCAATAAGGCAATATAACATACCCAACACACTAGTCATAGGTGACTCTATAGGAGGTCACACTGATGTCCCACTCAGCAGGCTACACAAGGTCCTTTCAGATGGCTGTCAGTTAACAGGATCCGCAACATAACCTATGCACTCAGGTCACTCCTCAACAGGTACAATATGACTGTCATTCTCCATGTTAGTGTGAATGCCCTGAGATGTAACTTCCTGGACTACATGTACAGAAACATGCAATAGCTCTCCGATCTTGTAGCCCAGGCAGGTATCGCCCTAGCCCTGAGAAGCATTCTGCATTCGTCTAGACTGATAACGCAGTACAACGACTGAATTATTCACTTCAACAGTTGGCTATGCTTCTGGTGTCATTCCAAGGGTATCCAGTATCTGCATGGTTTGAATGACATGGTCGACAGAACACGATGCTTTGGCACAGATGACCTGCAACTGTCGGCCCTGGGATTGCAGATGATGTCTAAGGCTGTTGCTGCTCCTATAGTGCCTGTTTTAGGCACGGTTCAAATAACATATTCACCTCCATAACAGGAACAGGCAAGCAAAACCTGAGGATAATGTTACTCAATGCTTGACATCTTCATCTCAAATGCACTCACCTGAGGCACTCCTTGTAATGGACCACTTTGATAACTCTGCAGTAAGTGGGACCTGCTTCTAGGCTCCTGAGAGCACCCCTGCACTAACAGGCTATTACTCAGACCACACCTTTCAGTCATGTAACCAGGACCGGAACACCCACGGCAGAGGTGTGTCCATATTTCCCAAAGATATACACACCTCCAGGCTGGTTGCTTAGCACAATGCATCAGAGGTAATCCAAGTGCAACTAACTGTGGCCATAACTGCTATACAAATTGTAGCTTGCTACAGATTCCACAACTTACCCCACGGTTAACGGCCATCACTTCTTGGTGTCCTGGAAAGTAGGGTTCAAACAGGAACTACTGATGTACAACTGACACTACCCCACACTTAACTGGGATACCTATTCATGTACCAACACATTAGGCCAATGCTTTCTGGGATTCATAACCTCCAGTCAGCTGGATCACCCTATCCACACCACCACCAAGGCCAACAATATCCTAGACCTGGACATTACCAACATGTGTGACTGGTGTTCCACACCTGGGGTTATCCCCTCGTTGGTCAGATCCGAATGTATGCTAATCACTCTTGTTATCCACATCCCGGCACCACACCCTTCACGGAAAACACAGTACAATATTTCTACAAAGCAAACTTCAGGCTTCTTATGACAGCAGTAGTAAACGTCATGACACCCGTGCAGATGAACAATATAGTTACAAATGCTGAATCATACACAACTGCACTTAATTAGCACTTACACGACTGCATGGATCATGTTATCCCAAAAAGAGCCATGACGGTACCCACCAGAAAATGGATGCCACTCTGTGGGTCCACTGCCATGGACATAATGTACAGCAGAAGGAGGAGACTGTTGCAAAGTAGAGTACAATCCCATGGGTGGGGTAACTCCCTGGTCATCCTCAGTAGAAATCTGAGATCCCTTATCACATCCTCCAAAGCTAGCTATGTAAACATTATTGCGACTCATTCCAAGGACTACCACAAAGCGTTCTGGAGGTATGTCACTACTCTCTATGGCGATACCCACATCTGCTCTGACATACAGCAGTTAGGCACAAACATTACAGAACCGATTGATATTGGCAACATCCTGGCAGATAGGTTCAGTGTTAACTTTACACCCCTCTCACACCCTAAATGGCCCAAATCTATACAGGAACAATGCAGAGTTCCTGCGGTCACAACTATGCAGTTCCAAGCTGCACTCTCTAAAACCAGTAACACAGAATCCATGTGACCATACAACATCCCAGGCTGCGAGTTACACAAACTTCAGAATGAAATGGCTCCCCACTTGGGCACCAAATTCATTAATAGCCTTGTACCAGGCATTGTGGCCCCTGAATGGCACAAAGCAATAGTTATCACACTCCACAAAGGTGGTGCCACAATGGACCAGAGGAACTATTGCCCTAGACGCCTGACTAGACTGTTTTGCAAGGCTATGGAGCATATCATCATGGATTTCATTCACAGAGACATTGGTGGCCTCCAAACCTTTGATACCACCCAGTTTGGATGTGTAATGGCCAGACCATGACTACTAAACCTGGTGGAGTCCTTTGAGACAGTTATCAAGGTGGTAGATGAGGGTAAGGAGGTCCACACAGCCTACCTTGTCCTCTCAATGGCTTTCAACATGGTTGCCCATTCTGGTTTTGTCAACATACACATCCACCTGCACATCAACCCCTACGTCATGAGATGTTATGCAAAGTGGCTCACGGACAGGACCCACACAGTGAGGGTAGCATACCCTAGTTCCTACTGTAAATCAGTTACAATTGGCGTACCCCAGTCCTCGGTCATAGGGCCCCTCATGTTCGGTATATGCTTCTCTGAGGTACAGGCTAGCACAGAAGGACTTACCCTGAATAGGTTTGCAGATGACTGCAAACTAGGGGCCATGATTGATTCACCAGCTGATACAGACATCCTCCATAAGGATGTCACTGTGACTGATACCTGGTGTCAATAACATGGCCTCAAGCTGCATGCCACAAGGTGCATAGACATCCCCTTTGGATTACACCAATCAGCCGCTGACTATCACATAGGTGGTAGTCCCCTACATACATAAGACATTATAATGGATCTTAGAACACAAGTTGATAACACCCACTCCTTTGATAACCATATTGCCAAGGTGGCGTGGATATCCTTCTATGTGGCCACCCTAATCTGTAATGGATTTGTAGCCAGAACAAAGGCAGACATTGTACCTCTCTACTCATGACTTATGAAACACGTTAAAGGGTACAACACCCCATTTGGGATGTACCTTATGAGACAACAGCAACAGCTTTGAATACCACAACATTAACACACCAAGAGGATTACTGACCTACAAAGGATGACGTATGCAGGCCAACTACAGAAACCCCAACTGTACTCATTTGCATACTGCATACTCAGAGGTGATCTCTGCTGAACATACAAGGCCCATGTCCAAAACGATTTTGATGGATATGCTCCACATAAGCAAAAGCCACTGAGCGCCACATGCTCTGGGATATGTACCTAAATGCAATGATGCCTAGGACGTGCTGGAGGGATACATTCCTGAACCGGACACTCACCATGTTTTGGAACATGATTCCTATGTACATCAGGCAGGGAACCTTACTAGCACTCTTCAAGAGATACCTCGATGGGTGGATGGGAGACAGACATGTACGCCAGGGATCACTGCAGTGGCTCTACTGTACACAGGTGCAGGAAACAAATTGCTCTGCTGTTCACAGGCACAGGACACTAACCTAGGGAGGAGCTGCAAGTGAAAACACTGTAGTTGGGCTTACGAATGGACTTGGCCAGACAGCATAGTACTTAACTATGAACCTATGAAGCTATTACATGTCCTTTGTGCATGGATAATTGACTAGCTCTTCCATTTCAATTAGCTATCATGCTGATACACTGTCTGGTAACTACAAGTCATATGTATCCTGTTATTGTGTATTGTACATGCCAATAGACATATCTGATGTTTGCATAATATAACAGTAATGCTATGTGAAATGTTAGACATATCTACCTACAATACTGTACATTTCACATTTTTGCTACAATATCTCATAATGCAAATCATAATTGCACAGCAGGACCACCTTAGACATGTTATTCTCAGTTATACGCCCATACATATGCCTACTGTTACAGTATATCAACATATACTATCCCCTGTTATGGCACGTACTTGTTGGACAAACCCTGCCACTGACAGAGGCTGGAGTGGAATTGTTGTGTTTAAAGTCCTTATGTAGCATCCCTTGTGGTGTATGAAGTGTTTACCTTGTGGCCCACAGCAGTACACACAATTTCTACAGGCGTTACTATGCTCAACAATACAACACTACATAATACCTTTTCCCACTATATGCATTGCGTACACTTTCATTCATACAGAACAGGTACTACATACACTAACATACTGAGTGTTCTACATACCTTCTTAGTAGTCCGAGTTTACGAAAATATCAGTCTTATTCCTTTCCTGTTTTAACGGTTTTCTCGTATGTACATAGGGTTTGAATGTATGACAAGCCATCCTTTTGTACGTAGATACCAGTAACATGTGGTATCCTGCCACCAATTGGTGTTACGGAGTAGATGATTACATGAACATCAGCTGTGCAGCTACTCCATTAGCCAATTACATGGCAACAGTGAGGTATAATTACATACTCCACTTGGGCGTTGTCCATTTGCCCTACCTTTGAGGAAGATGGCCTGGATGTGTTGTTTGTGATGAATTGCAACTGCTATATGGAGAGACACAGAGATATTTTAACTTCATGTCCCCCGTGGATTGTGTGTAATGGCTAGAGGATGTAGTTCTACATGTGAGTGTAGCTGTTATATCAACTGTCTGATACGAGACTATTGCGAACAAAACCTGTAACATCGGTGTCTGTTCCATAATACAACAGCAATGATTTCACATAGTGCCATTATAGTGTGTCTCTCACAAGGTATGTTAAGGCTTCTGCAGATGTCATTGAGTCAGTGGATGTTTGTGATGTTATTACAGTTTGTATTGCAATTGTTTCGGGTGTGGGGGAGATGTAGGTGAGTGTACATAGCAGATAAAGGTTTGTGGGGACTGCATTTATACATATTCCATATGTGTGTGTGAGGGCTCCTTCCCTAATTGAAGACCTATCATTTAGTAGACTTATACTATGGTTATTGCAGGCTTATTCATTAAGCCATTGTTTATTGGTTCCTATATAGCATGCAGGTGATGTTGATCCTTCAATCCCTCCGGAAATACATCGGTATGTAATGAAATGTTGATACATGAAAGCTGTCTCATGTATTTCTATCACAGATATTTGCACTCATTGGAGTTGTGTTGGTGACTGAACCTCTTTGGCTTGGGTTTCCACCTTTTCAAATGGCCATAGTGAAACATTTGCAGGACACACATCCGATTTTAGAGGCCGACATATACCCACGGTCAGTAGAAAGTATAGAACTTTACACATATGCCTATATGAAAGCTTATATTCTTGTAGCGGTTTACTTGCTTATCCTGTTTCTTGTTACATGTAGGTATGTTAGATACAGATGACTATTTTATGCAACCATTATATTAACTATGGAACATGCAGAATATCTCGGGATTGTAGGACATTGGTATTTGTACTCATTTTGGTCAGGACACTACCGCACATAGAGGGACTGCCCCTCGCAAGGTGGGACAGGTGTTAACCCCATGTTTAGCTCTTGTCCATAGCACATATTTGTAATAGTGTATTATAGCAATAACCCATGCCTGGGTGTGGGTAATGGTGAATTTACCCACGTTTGGTGTGGTTTGTTCACAAGGACAAAGCCCGAGTGGCCAAACAAAGACAACCGTGGGTAAATCCAGCATTACCCACACCCAGGCGTGGGTTATTGCTATAATATAGTCTCCATATCCTTTGTTCATAACATTCAGTCATGGTGGAATTTGTGATTGCAATGGTCCATGTTGTGCACATATTTGAAGACTTCATCTGCTGTATATGGCATACCCATGGATTCAGAAATGCACACACGTCCAACAACCACATTACCGTTCACAGACTCCCAAACCCCACAATACCGAACACTCGAACTCACAACAGTCAAACTCCCAGAACTAACACAAACACAGAACATACACACGCACACACAGACACACTGCTACCCATCACATCCAAACAAACCATCTGACACTACGTATGGCCAGGTGGCCATGCCCCATATGCAAGCCATGTCAATGGCTTAGCCCCCCAGACCACACCCAGGAGCGGCCTTAGGTCAACTGGTGCTCTAGGCAAAGAGCACAATGGCAACCCCCACCACACCACCCAGTGCCCCCATCCTGGTTCACCTACACCAAATAAATACTGGTAAAGTGCCCCCACTAAAGCGGCACCCTAGGCGGCTGCTTAGTTGGCCTATGCGTAAGGCCGGCTATGACCACACCTACTGTAATAATCTACCTCCGAGTTAGCACGAACAGACACACAAAGCAAACACACACACACACACACACACACACACACACACACACACACACACACACACACACACACACACACTACAGTCCCACGGAAACACATACTGCACTCAGAGCACACACTTACACACACTACAGCAATCAGAAACACACTTAAACACAGAACCTACCTTGACCGCAACACCAGCAGCAATAACTAAATGTCCCTTAACATCATGATAATAGTACTCGCGGTTCTAGTGTTCTGGTACTGTGGTCTTTTGGTCTTTAAGCCTCGTGATTACATGTGTCGGTATGTAAAGCGTTCAGTATTTGGTAGTATCCTATTTATTTGTACCTCCATGGTTGTGTACATGTTCTTAACCTATCTATATATTTGCAGATATATGTATATCCGTATATATCGACATATATCTCTCTATCACCCTTTGTATCTCTATATTATATATATATATATATATTTATATATATAGAGAGAGAGAGAGGGAGAGAGAACACACCTTTCGTTGGGTACATGGCGGTGTATACTATTTCCTGAACTCCGCCCTTTTGTGTTTTAACCTGTCACAATACACACCTGCCATTGGTATATCTCAGGTAGCTTAGTGATAGGTGATTGTGTACATGGTTGCGTGTTCTACTCCTGGCAGTGGTCATTTTACCTCTCAGAGTAGGCACTATTAGTACAAGGGTGAATAACACAGATTTCAGCTGTTCTGGCCAGCTTTGACCATGATCTGCGTGATATTCAGCGAAGCTTAGACCTGTTTTGCACATATCCGTGTAGTCATGTTTAAATGACGCTTACCGGTACTTGGCGGTACATAAACCCACTAACATGTGCTTAAACGTGCTCTAATGACCTGCATCCAACATCCATTATTCGTGTCATCGGAATTACGTAACAGCCCTGGCAGGTCGTGGAACCGGGAACATGCACGAGACAGTCAGTGGCTTTACCACTGGGGCATCTGGGATATGTACAAGTGTTATGGTGTTTTGTATGTGGACTGTACTATGGCTGTTCCTCCATACTGCAAACAAATGTGTAACTCAGTTAGTTTACATATGGATGATACCTATTAATGGTATGTCCAAGTGATGTTTAATGGATGTGCTCCAGCTATGGGAATCCATGTCACAGTGAGCCACACACTGTAATGTGCTACACCTTGCCACAACCATAACTGGAGAATGCTGGGGTGACAGATACCTGTCATGGGTACTCCCCATGCTTTGGAACTACATCCCTGATTACATTATATGGAGCCCCTCATTAACACACCAGGGAATCCTTGCAGAGTGGGTGGGGAACAGTGGTTACACCCCAGGGATCCCGCAGTTGGCTCTGCTCCACAGCAGAACAGTTAGTTAATCAATGGTGTGGCAACAGTAGACACATTTTGCCTAGGCTGATGAATGCCTCTGACAATCAGGCATGTACCTACCAATGTACCTAGGAACTTATACATACAGTATCAACACATGCTGTTAGCTTCATTTACTGCTCAGGTGTTGACTTACCTTGTACCAATAGCTGTTGTGTGTGCAATAGTTGAGGGCTGCCTATGTAGGATTCACACAGTAGACCACATATACATAACAATTTACAGGTGGTCGTTTGTGTGTGCCATCCATTTTACTGGGTGTGCAGGTAGAGAAGTGTGTCAGTCCATAGGGGCCTACACTGTCAGTGTATGTGCTATATGTTCCCTCTTTGCCAAGGCATGGGCATATCGGGCATGCCTCTGTCTGCCTACTGGGGCTGGCACAGGCTGTTCGTGGTCTGAATCCCTCTGTGCCTGTGATGCCCTTGGCAATTGCAGTGGTCTGTGAGGGCCTTCACCATTATGTCCCTGCTGCAGCTGTTTCCGCAGGATCATATTATGTAGCATGGCACATACTATGAAGATGTGGGCACACGTGCCTGGAGAGTACTGCAAGGCTCCACCAGATATGTCCAAGCAACAAAACCATGATTTCAGCATCCCAAACACGCACTCTATGATGATTCTGATTTGTGCGTGTGCCTCATTATGGCATTCTTGCATGGGTGTGTGTGCATTTCTGATGGGAGTCATCATCCATGGCTCCAGTGCATAGCCAGCATCCCCCACAAGGTGACCATATGAGATGTACCCCCTGACAAATACCTGATACAGCTGTGAGGCATGCCAGATGTGGGAGTCATGGTAGCTTCCAGGGCTGCCAGCACACACATCCGTGATAATGCCCTGGGCATTGCACACGACCTGGCAGTTGATGGAGTGGTATCCCTTGCGGTTTATGTAGTGCCTATCATGCTCATTGGGTGGTGACTTGATATGTATGTGCATGCAGTCTATTGCACCCAGTACCTCTGGGTAGTCTGCAACATGGTAGAAGAGACACATATTGCTGGCCAACTCCTCTTGAGTTCGGGGGAAGTATATATGCTCATTGGCATGTGGTAACATGGTATCCAGGAACTGGTAGAGTACCCTGGATGCTGATGCCTGTGAGATCCCCATGATATCTCTAGTTGGCCTTTGAAAGGTACCTGTGGCTAGTATTGTCAAGCTTACACATACCTTCTTGTCCACTGGGATGGGTTCCCCTCTGTTGTTTTTGGATCTGAGGTGTGACCAGCACAGCTCAACAATTTGCTGTATGATGTCCCTGTCCACCCTGTAACGCTCTACTATCTCCAGATCATGTAGCCCCTGGTAGGTTACCCTTGGTCTGAACACTCTTCTCCTCTTCTGGGGCCTGAGATGGTTGCCAGCATCATCCTCCACACCACCATCAGTCTCCAACACATGGTGATGAATCACAGCTATGGCAGCTCCCAACAAGTACACTGTAAAAGTTCCCCGTCTGTTTACACAGATGGTGCAGTGTTTGGGAATACACAAGTGTGTGTGTGAGGTGCCTTCACACTTTATACTATTGTGCTTTGAACACTGATGATGTCATAGGGTGTGTATGTACAATCAGAGCTGCAGGGTATCTTACTTATGTGTTTTACCACAGGTACTGCTATTGTGGTGTCTTTGGTGTTGAATTACATTTAGCTGCCATGGATCACCTCTTGCCCTTGCCTTCACTTTTCTTAATGATTCCCCTCCCATTGTCAGGCATGCATCCAGCAGCCTGCTTTCTTGTTTTGTACTTTCCCAAACCAGGATTGTGTTGCGAAATGTGTTCTATAGCTGATCTACTGCAGATTTGCGTTGCTCTGTGGTGACAGTTCTCTTTTCTTTGCAATCCGACACCTCCCCTATCCTGTTCTGCAGGTTGCTACTAGCAGCCTTGTTAGCTGCCGTCAATGGCCCACTGTGAGTTAATAAGTGTTAATTACTCAGTTATACTCCAATTACCCTACTGCGGCATTTCCTTATTGTCTTCCCATAAACTTCCTGTTTCAGCTGTGGTGCATGCCGCATGTGGCCATTTACCGGGTTTCAAGCGAGTTGTCATCCACGTACACATGTGCTTTCGGACACCATGTGTGCTCTCAGCTAAGCAAAGCTATGGCTACATCCACACCCCTATCCTGCGGCTTTGCTTAGCAATGGGCAACCTGGATTTGCAATGTTCCAATGTGCTGACAGCTACGGTAGCACACCCCACTGCTGATGTCATGTATACCTCCAGGCCACTCCTCGGTGTTGTACCGCAGCACCGTTTGGTACATCCTTAGGCCGGCGGGACGTTTGTGATTCAGTATTACTTGCCTCATTTGCATGGCATTGACTACTAATTCATAGTTACTGCACCGAACACTGTCACAGACCCTTAGCAACCCTTGCAGCTTGGTTGTGGTGTAGCATGCATGCCATTGACTATTATGGTGAAATCATGTTTTGTGTTACATTGTAGTTTTATGACATCTGTATATATTTTCCTTGTGTTCCCATTTGCGCACACATGCCCTGCAGTTGTACTTTGCGTTAGTGTGGCCATGACATTAAATGTTATTTTTTATGTGTTGTGCATGTTTTTTATGCCATTGGCTGTATATTTAGCCATTGGCATATGTTAACTTTGTAATATGTAAGTTTGGTCCGCTTTCATGGCTCCGATGTTCTGTTTGGAAAAATGTAAACCGTTATTTATTTTTTTTTTATTTACATTTCTGCATGCTTACGCTACGCCTGCACCACTTCATGAATCGCTATGTACCTTCCTTTGCATGCTGCACTACTGCGCATGGGGTGATTAGCATACATGAGCCGAGAGCTGTGCAGATCTGGCATACGCTGGTTGTACACATGGAATTGGATTGTACCTGAATTGCTCGGTGGCCATATTTGGCAGTATACCGCTTACGCTATGCCTGCGCCTGGTGCAAGCTTCATGAATCCTGGGGACAATCTTGACAAGCAAACAGAATACATAAAGCTAAATGAAAAGCAGGTGGCAATTAAAAAATCTCTACGTTACTAAACACAAATTGTGTATCGCTAAAACATAAAACATACTTCTAGGATAACAACAAATGGATGGCATCCAACATTGTAAATAATGTAAATATGTATTTAGTTTAGAGTTTTTTCATAAATTCTTGTTAGTAAAGGTACCCTACCTATACAAACTATGCACTCAACTTTGTATCATAACCTCATTCTTTTGTAACCCTTAGTTATGATGTTATCATGTCAGTTACTAGTCTTTAATTTCTAGCAAGTGTCTAAATGATTCTCTGTAACAATTGTTTACCTTTACTTATTTATGTGTACATGCTGTATGTCTGCTTTATTTGTGTTTTTGAAAACAAAGCGATAAAAAGTAATTGAAAAAAAATCATATTTATTTAGACTGACTTTGCAAGTATGTAGCTCTGTATGCGTACTGTTGAGATAAATCACTTGAGTACTATTTGTTTTTATACAGTACTTCACTGTAGTCATTCCCTCTCACATTTCTAAAAATTATCACATGTAATTATTTAATTATATCATGAGGAAATATGTAAAAAATTAGATAGAGCTGGATTCCAACCCTGAATCATCTGTGCTCAAAATAAAATTAAGAGCTTAGTACTCTTACACCCACTACCATAGAGACAGCTAGACAGCAACTGCTTTTCTTCCACTCAATACTGTTAAGTTCTCAACTTAAGAATGTTTGTGCAGAGTAAAGTGCACCAACAGAACTCTTAAAATTTTCTCAATGAAAGCGAGACCTGTGTTTGCTTATCGCTTAACTATGTGCAAACAGGGAATGCAGTATAAATACTTTTTGACAGTTATACAATTTATTTATTTATTTATTTTATTTTACATTTGTTTACTGGGAAAGTCAGACTGGACACAGGTCCTTTTTCAGTGGAGGCCCTGGGAGAAAAGCTCCAAACTACAGTACAGCAGTACAAAACAGTACAGAAGAATTACAAAAAAGTCTAAAAGTATGTCAAAAATATAAAAGTATGACAAAATACAGAGATACAAAAATCTGACATCCCATACATGGTTGACAACCTACAGAAGAACATTTACTTGACTGATATACTTATCTGATTGCTAAAATTTAGAGGAACATTACAACTTACACCTATTGCATAATGTTATTATGTGCATTTTAAAGTCAAGACAGATGTATTCAGCTATAACACATTTCTGATATTAACTAGTTATGAATACCATAGTATCTGTTAGATCTATCTACCATAGCCAGTATGGATAAGTACTTCTCAAGTTCAAGTAGAGTCCTTAAATGTGTATCCTGCATGTGAAAATGCTTTGCTATCCATCAAGCAAACCAGCTGCTCAGCGGTGCACTATAGAAAGTGCTTTATAGCATGTATTACTTATGTTTACTGCTCAGTTAGTCTTCATCGCATTAAAATCCATGTAAAAACATAATCAAAGGGAAAGCACTTTTTAATGACTGAACACATAATTACCTTCAGCCATGTGTTACCTGCACCCATGCACTTGAAACTTGGTATGTCAGTATGAGTTTCCAAACGTCAAGTACATTACAGACATAAATGCAAAACTGCATTGTTACATACCATGTACACCTTTATAATGGCAGTAGATATTCAAATTATCTTATACATGTATTAATGTGGACAGCAATTCTTCACAAATATGAACACATATGCATACACAGTTGCAAACATGCTGATCACAAAAAATATGCGTGTCTGTATGTGACAATAAGGGTGTAATGTACACAACATACTGGGAAACAGCTGGATATGTCTCATTTCTGTTGCATGCATTCAGGACAGCTTTTTGCATCTAGTTTGACAATCTGTTTCTTAAAGTATACCTGCACATTGGAAGCACAACAGGAAATAGTACATCTACACTTTGCACACCACTCTCATAACAGGATATGTTAACCACATCATATAATGATGATGGCATCATCTATAAAGACAACTACCTCTCAACTGTACAGATTTTTGCAGAATGTCCAGATTTTTGCCTCATATTTTTGGAGTGTTCCTCCTAAAATCTGGCAAATAGCTGAGGATTGATGTCATTAAATAATGACAAACATTAGAGTTTAAGGCTCCAAATCCTTTGGAAATTTCATGATAATGCAAAACCTATTATTCTATCAACTTTCTAAGTTTGTAAGAGCAATATTTAAAGTCTGTCCCTATTTGTCCCCCATCATTTTAGGCTTTGTCCAGATTTTTTTCTCTAAGAGGTTGAGAGGTAGTTACAACGTAAATACATACTTCATGGGTATTGCAATCATTAAATACTGTGTTTTGCAAATGGGAGCAAAATATGTGCATGTGTGTTAAATTAGCACAACAGCCATATTATGTGTATCTCTATGTATGTGTAAGTGTGTGTGCATTGTCAGATGAACTTCAGTCTGTATCCTACTATCCTCAATCCAATCCCATACAGAACTAATATCGTGACAGTTTTGTGTGTGTGTGTGTGTGTGTGTGTGTGTGTGTGTGTGTGTGTGTGTGTGTGTGTGTGTGTGTGTAGTCAGAAGAGTGTAACTGTGTGTCCAACTGTTAGCAATATAGTCCCATGGAATGCAAATATTTTGACAGTCATGCATGTTTACGCATCCATGTCATACAGGCCTTCAAACATCCACTAAGGATGTCATTCACTATAAATTGCCCATTGGCAGTGTAAAAACTTGACTTCTGCTGTGGCACTTGTATTAATTATTGAGGTCTTTAGCTTGTGTGACTAGTTAGGCAGTGGTTCTATTCTTACTGCAATCAATATGTGTGTGTGTGCTTGTGTTCAGTTGGTTCACATTCAGGAGACCATTTTAGACCAGCATGTGAGACACTCCTACTGCCATCTTCTTCTCATCATACAATGTTGATGTCATCAGCTATAAAGTGTTGTCTGACCCTAAGAAAAAAAAAAACTTGTGCTGTGGTGCTTGTGTCAAGTACTGTGCTCTGTAATAATTAGTTAGGGGTTCTACTTTTACTGTAGCCAACTTATGTGTGTGTTTGTTCAAGAGACAATTTTAGATCTATATGTGAGGGACTCCAACTACCATCTACTTCTCACCAGACACTGCTGATGTCATCAACTATAAAGTGTTTTCTAACACTGCAAACGCCAGGCTTTAGTTGTGCCACTTGCATTAAACACTGTGCTATGTAGATTGCTAGGTAAGGGTTCTCTTCTTGCTAGGGTCAATTGGTATGTATTTTCTGACTCTGCAAAAGCCAGTCTTGTGTTGTGGCACTTACATTAAATAGTGTGCTCTGTTGATTGCTGGGTAAGGGTTATATTCTCACTATGGTCAATTTGTGTGTGTTTATTCATTTGACTGATTTTCAAGAGACCATTTTTGACCAGCGTGTGACACTCCTACTACTATCTTCTTCTTACCAGAAACTGACACTACTAAAGGCATACTTGTGTTGTGGATCTTACATTAAGTACTGAGCTTTGTAGGTAGTCCGGTAGAGGTCCTACTCTCACTATGGTCAACTGGTTTGTGCATGCGTTTAAGAATCAGTATGTTGAGAATTTTAGAATGATGTGAGTCCACAGCTATGCCAGACACTCCTCAGAACATCTTCTTGTGACACACAATGATGATGTCATCTTGTATAACATGCACTCTGACAGCATTCAAGACAAACTTGGGCAATGGCAATAATATTAAGTATTATACTCTCACGTTTCTTTACCTAGATCTACAGGGGTTCTAATTTGAGAGCAGGCAACATGAATGTATACACAGCTAAATATTACTTCTGAGACAATTTTACACAGAAATGAGACTCCACATCCATATCAGTCACTCCTCCCAACATGTTCCTCTCAGCATACAATGATGCTATCATACTTCATAAAAGTGCAACATGACAGTGTTACAATCAGACATATGTGGTGGTGCGACTGTTACATTGCATGGCATTCATCTTCTATAGCTAACCAGGTATAATGTTTTTATTTTATTTATTTATTTATTTATTTTACAATTGTTTACCAGGATAGTCCAACCAGACTAGGTCCATTTACAGAGGAGGCCCGGGGAGAAAACCTACACATTTATTAAACAGAAATACTAGAATTTAATACATAGTAGTAAAACAGAATAAAAAAGAAACAGTTATTTATTTATTTTTTATTTTACATTTGTTGGCTGGGATAGTCCATCTGGATGTGAGCCCATTTTCAGTGGAAGCCCGGGGAGAAAAGCTCCAATAAAACAAGAACAATTTTGACAGATACAGTGTCAGTTTTACATAGAATTTAACAGAAATATCTAGAGACAATAAATAAAGTACAATATACAATAGGCACTTTAGTGAAAAGGAGAACGTTATTACAATATATTAAAGTTGTATATATATAAATATATATATATATATATATATATATATATATATATATATATACATATATAGCTATATATATGTATTTTAAAGCTAGCTGATAAGACAGAAATGTAAAACAGGGTACTGTTTAAATCAGACCCAGTGTACTGCTGTGTGCATGGTTGCTGGTACATTATGACCATTGCATGATCTTTAGACTTGCTCTTCATTTCACTACCATTTAAGAGAAACTTTAACATAGGCCCATTAAGCTACCATCCACTTTTTTTCCTCTGGCCATGTTACAGCTTCCTGCAGAGGAAAAGAGGATATCCTCATGTCAAATATGCATACACACATCATGAAGCAGTGTCCTTCCAGGAGCATCTGCAAGCCATCTCCAGACCACTGCATGTGTGATTGTTAATTCTGTCATGGTGTGGTTCACATGTCCCATATGGACAGTGACAGTATGTAATGCAACTCAATAAATGCACACATATGCACAATACACTTACTATCTTCCATCATATAGATATAGGGAGTTTGTTCTAAATGGCATAATAATGGCTAGGATTTTATGTGATGGTGGCTGTTAGCTTAATAATGTCCTGTGTACCTATGAACATTTGACATGTCAATGTTGCTGTCAGTGACACGTGCCATGTTGAGGTGTGGATATACATTATGCCTACAAGAGGGTATTACAACCTGTGATGTGAGCTAATGTACTGATGGCCACTGCTAGCATTTTAGTACATGATCCTACTGTAACAGCTGTAGTAATATCTGAACTGTTGACATGGTATGATGAACTTTTATGTATATTTATGGCTTACTAAGATATGTGTTGTAGTGGAACAGATCAACATTATACACAGTTCACATGACTTAAAACCTGACCTAGCAGACGCAGTTGGATCCCTACTTTCACACAGCCTCCAGACAACCTGTGCTCTTATAGAAGGGTATACAGCAACAGTTATCTGCCTGACCAGGGGAGGACCATCACCTAATGCATTACATTATAGACCCATATGCCTGACCCATCTCATCTGTGAGGCAGACTAACATGTCATCATGGACCTTATCAAAATGGACATAGATAATCTCCTGACTGTGTACCACACTCATGTTTAATTTATTAAGGCTACATCTTGTGTGTTATATCTGTTTGTTGTCTTCAAGAAGGTCATCAAGGGCATGCTTTAGGAAAACACTCTCATCTTGCGTAACTTGACATGGCCATGGCAATTGACACAAATCCACACTCATGTATCACAGGGAAAATGTCTCAAGTGGGCATAAACACCTATGTCAACAAGTGGTTAGACAAATGGATCCCATCCATGACAGATAATGTTAAAGTGTGTGAAGTCAGCTCTATCTAGATTCCAGTGACCAGGTCCATACCTCAAAAGTTCATGCTAGGCCCTTTCCTGTGCAGTATTTAAGTCTCAGAAGTCAAGAGTAACTTACGCATCCTTTGTCTAACCAGCTTTGTGGAGGACTGCAAATTGTGGGCAATCGTTGAATCCAAGATTTGTATTGGTGTAATGCAGACAGTATTAGCACACACAAAGGATTGTTGCCAGAGCCATGGAGAAGTAGTAGATAAACAAAAATCAAGGGGGGGGTATTTCCATTATGACAGCAAATACACAAGATAATTACAATATAGACAGCACACCCCTATGAGTAGACCAAGTGGTAGGTGACCTGTGTACATAGGTAGATGGTGTGTGGATTGTACACCAGCATGTACCCACAGTGGTGGCGAATCCCTTGTATGTAGCACAACTCCTGAGTATGTGGAGGACATCCACATCAAAGGGCGTTATAGTCCTCCATTGTTCTCAGCCCACATCAAACCAATAATTGAGTACAATGCACCCCTTTCCATGTACCTCCCAGCACATCTTCATGGGATGATTTACTCAAGTGTATCACTTTTGCCACAGTGAGCTGATACACATCATATTGACCATATGTAAGTATTCTTTTTTCTGCATAACCATTAGGAGTTGACAGTACAGAATTTCCTTGAAGATGTTATACAAGATGCATATGGGATATGTGTTCCTGGGATACACCCAGTAAATACATAGTTCATTGACAACATTGCTGGCATTTTTTACATTCATGCAAGTGTGGATTGTGAAAAATATATATGATATGCAAATCTGTCAACTAGCCAGGACTGATTGTAATTTAAACTACAGGTGTACCAGTGCCCTTCATAACATGTCCAAGTGGTGTTATTTTGTCAGGAAGGTGTGCTTGCTTCCACTTATAGATTACTGACAAATTATTATGATTATATGACTGTGTTCATGCAGAACATGAAAACTAAATTACAATCACATATTTAATGTCAATGACACAGATGGGTGGTGTTATTATTCTGATATTGTCTATGATTGTGCATGCTTTACTGTTGTCCATCGGTCTGTTGCTATGTGTGCTGCTTGGTTGAGACCTATGCTGACATTACAGTCATATTCAAGCAAATTATTTTGCACATCTTCACACTATGCACATACTACCTAGTGTATATACTGTCCTTGATAAATGTCCTCTCCAGTGATCAAGTCAGGATGCTATATCACAACAAATCTTCTCCAAGGTGACAGTCACATAATATACAATAACCATGTGATGATAGGACAATGTGGTTTACATACATAGACATACCCTCATCTGCTGTACTTACCATGTTTCACTTGTCCTCTTCCCTGTGTTCACTGATACAATTCATGAGTGTGGTCCTTTGCAATAGACACACTTCCCCAGAAAAAAAAAATATTTATACTGCAGTCTGTGTACCCTTGCTGATCACTACAAAACCTTTTATTCAGTATGCATAAAACTGGTCTGCAAACTGCTCTGCACTGACTACACTTTCTTACAATGTGTTAGAACTTTATATATTGCCATGTATTAAGCCCTGGTAATCATTGTGGCTGTCTGCACAATCACGCAGAACTAGTCTGCCCATAGTTAAACAGGTTTGTATATCTGCAGGTGTTTGTGCTGCTTTATACAGTTTGCTGGTTGGCACCACTGTTGCTGGCCACAAAATCATGTTTGTATTTGTGTAAGCTTGAGAGCAGCAGCCATATGCAATTAGCGCTACTGATAATAAGGATAACACTTAAACTCTGTGTAGGCGTTGTGCTAAGCCTTCATGGAGTTCATTGAATCCCTAGCTGAGAAGAAAAGACATGAGTGTCAGAGGCCTTGTTTAGGGAACAGAGAGTGGATAGTGGGGGATGTATAAGTAGAAAAATGTTAGGGTATATGGGGGAGAAGTTTGAAACATTGCCATGTCTCACTTGCAAATCAAACCTGGTTTGGCTACTTTTCTATATGCTGTTTGTATGAAGAGGCTTCCCAAGCTACACCATTTATTTCCACTACATAGGGGGGAGGGTATATAGAAACTGAGTGGAGCTTCCTTTCTCAGCATTGGTAAGGCTGGCTTAATAGAAAGTGCAGCAATATTTACTGAGAAATAATCTTACAAAAGGTCAATATTAAGTTCCCTATTGGGTATGATGGTTCATAGATTCATAGGTAAGTACTAGGCAATCAGTCTGCAGACAAGTTCAAGTCTAGCCAAAAAAATATATATATTCATAATTTCCCTCTAGCCTCACGGAGGGCAAGGCAAGATAGACCTGGAGAGAATTTGAGGCTGCCCATCCAATTATCTAGGTCTACCTTGAAGGTGACAAGGGTGCTAGTCTGCTTGACATGCAGTGAAAGTTTGTTCCAGAAGTGAGGGAAACTTTGGGATAGTAATGTATCATGCCAACATGTCTTATTTATCTGAGGATGAAGGTTTAGTTCCTTTAACTAAGTATTGGATGTACCATTGATTCTGCAAATCAATAGATCAGTTTAGGTTGGATCCTTTATGGCATGAAAGGCTAGACATAGATCTCCATGGAGAAGTCTGTAAGAGACTGAGTACAGATAAAGGGCTGTCAGCCTCTCCTGATAATTAATATTTTTGAGGCCATTGATCTTTTTATTTATAAATCTCTATGGTATCTCAAGTTGTGCGATATGTTTAGATAAATACATACAAAAAGGTGCATTATATTCAATAATGGATCTGATAAAATATGAGTAAAGGGGAATTAAAACTTCTTTGGATGTAGTGGAGATTCCTATGGAAATTAGACTGACCAGATAAAAGGTTTTCTTAACTACTGTGGAGACACGGTGGTCAAACTTATTGTCCATACAGCAATAGTTAATATGGTCTGAGCTGTGTTGGCACACTTGTGAGTCAGTTGAAGATCAAATAATAACACCATAGTTAGCCATAGGCCAGAAGTGCTGTCCTGAAGGTCAGAGAAATATATCCCAAATATGGAGAGGGCCCATAATTGAGCCCTGTGGTACACCACTGGTAACTGTTTGCTTTCAGAAGTGGTAACTGTTACACTAGCCACATGGGTTGTATCAGACAACTAGTTAGGTATCCATTGCCAATATAAGGATTTATATTCAGATTTACAAGTCTATCAATAATGTTTGCATGGGGAATAGTGCCAAAGGTCTTGGCCAGGTTGAGATATTCTGTATGCGCTGTATAACCACTATCCACTGCTTCAGTAACTTTTTCAAAGAAATTAATGAGGTGAAAGAGGTAGGACCTTCTTTTGATAAAGCTAAATTTATGATGATCCAAAGCTGAGAGATTTTCAATGTCCTGAAGTCTGAGATAATTTACTCCATAACTTTACATATGAGGCTAATGGAAAACAGATAGTCCATGCATTGCTGATGTCCAATCAAACTGAGTTCAAAAAAGTGATTTAAAAGGCCAGTAATTAAAAAAATATAATACAAACTCTCCCAGGGAGATTTTAATTTATTCATGGAGAGCAAGTGGAAGATACAGGCTGATGGAGACAATGCAAATAATCAGAAAAAAACATTAGCAGGACAATTGGGCCAATGAATAAGAAGGTGTCATAGAGGTGGATGGCATGCAAACTCAAACTTTGACTGCACTAGAAATGAAAAAGACAAGATTTGCAGTGGGATCTTTAAAACTGATCCTTGAAAGAGTAAAGGATGGTGACTGCTGACATTTCTAATAAACAGGGATGCTTTACAAGGAATCTTTCATTAACAGAGTGCATAATATATTCACCCAAGGTAAAGCAAGCAAGGTGAATCCTAAATCCATCATAGTCAAGTTTCAATCATACTCATTAAAAGAGAAATGTATTACTATCTTATGAAAGACGTGAAGGAGCAGTTTAGAAAATGGAGGATGCACAGGTATATATTGATAATGTCCATTCCCCACAAACCAGAGCAAAGAGAAATGCTTTCCAATCAGCAATTAAAAAGTGCAGAGAGTGAGAGATGAAACTGAGATTTAAGCTATAGTATCCAATAATTTTTTGAGTGTTCACCAAATCCTATTTGGAACCAAAGCAAGCTATGGAGGACTTAAATAAATAGCTTGAAGGATTAGATTAAACAAACAAGACTCTGATGAGACAGCAGCTGATAGCCAAACATCGAGATGGTGTTTCACAAGTCAGGGAGTTGATGACTGCACATCCATTTCCAGTTTTACACAGCAGAATGCAGGAGAATGAAGGTAAGATGATGCAGCTCACTAAATCACCCACAGAAGATATGAAGAGTGATCACCATGAAGGGCCAGCTGAAGAGCGGGAGGAACCAGTGATATCAGCTGCAGTGAACTAGAATATAATCCGTGTCTTCCTAAGCACTGCTGTTGTCTTTTTATCAGATAAGCATTAGGCCATGTTAAGTCATGTTTAGTTAGATTTGTAGCTGGTCTATTAGCAATGTTTTAAAAGGACCAGCTTAAGAAATGGTAAAATGAGTTCTGTTTCAGTTCACTGAAGAGGTGACTGCACAAGCAGAGAAAGGAAGATGCTCCTTGAAAAATGAATTGCTTTAAAAACAGCCTTAAATTACATTAATGCCATTTTTAACCCATGCAGGCATTTTGTGTAAGTCTTTCTGCGATGCAAGAGTTCTAAAGTATTGTGGATGGCACCGCCTATCACACAATTTCCAAAAGTTATTGCATTCATATATGGAGATATAATGGTTTTCTATTCCTCGTTGTCTTGTGGGTGGATGTCTGATGGTGATTTTATGGCCTTTTGTCATACAGCCCAGGACATTTGTTATGTTTTTATGTAGTGAGATGGGACAATGCTGGCCTAGTCACATGCTATGAGGAACCATGAGGGATGCTACCATTACATGAGTACTGCTATAGCCCAGTTGCAGAGGGGTGTATCTCATTTGAACACCATCATTACACAAGAGGGGAAACCAATGGCCTAAAGTGAGTGGCACTCTGGAATACCTGATGTTTTACTGAGTAACAAAGTTAATGGCTCGAAAAGAGTCTGAAGTAAAGGAATGTTTGAGATAGGTTGTACAACCTCCTCCTTGTTGTCCTCGACTAAAGCAAAGGGGATTAATTATTACTATATATAGATAGTGGAATGAGCTAAGCAAGTATCACTAATAACTACGATCCACTCAGTGGCCTACTATGACTTAGCCAGCCTAATAGGTTGCTGAACAGGTTACTAATATTAAAAAGAAATTCTCAATTCTAACTCATTAGGGCATGAAGCATCACTAAAACTGGATTGTAACTGGTATTACTTGGGTAAGTTGGGGACTGATAATTAATGGGACTACCAGTACAATGTAACTTCAAAGGTCTTGAAAAACTGATATAATCTAACACTAAGGGACTGGACTAACTTTGGAGAGGTGCTGATTGATGGGGAGGAGATGAGACAAAAGTTTGCTAAGAGGCTACAGTTAAGAACATTGAAAAAGATAAGTGATTAAAAATAATTAAAATATCAGCAATAGGATACACACCCTTAAATCCATCCCACAGTCATATTCCATAATGCATCCTTACAGTTGGTGTTAAGGGCTGAAGGTAAAAAGGTAGATCAAACTAACTGGCACAAATGCTGCAAAATACACACAAACAATAGGAGCGGGAAACTGAAGCAAAAGGAAAAAGCAAAGAAAGTAATGACAGATTATTTTGACCTTAGAAATGCATATTGAGCCAAAGTTTTAAAACAACTGTTCCTTGATTCCAACCCTGAAGAGACTAAACGTTTAGACCAAACACTGAGACGCCAGACAGTGGAGAGGATGATTAGAAAATGTAAAACCCAGCCTTGTATAAACTGTAGTCAAACACGGTATAGATAAGGGAAATAACAGCAAAGTACAATAATGGCCTATATGATAAGATCAGGCATTTCTTAAATCTAGACAAAAGTAATAAGGATGCAAGTAGGATAACTAATGGAGAAGGAAACAAGGTAGGCCATTATAGCACAAAAATGAGGAAGATTCTGGTACTGAGCAGCATACCAATAGAGGTATGGAAGTTACAAAAAGAACAAATAGTGAAAACCTGTGAAAATTGTTCAATGACATTTTGTTAATTGAAGAGACTCGCCCTTTCCTGGAGGAAGGCAGTTATGGGGGATGATCCCAAAGGATTGGAAATACCTGATGGATCCCAGGTCAGATAGATCAATATCTATCTTAAATCAAGGCTATACGGTAATTGTGAACTGTGTTGGCAAAATGGTTAGCGACTAAAAGGTTCAGTGGCAGTTATGGGTGGCAGGCAGACATTTGATAATATTAACAAGACATTTATTATTCAAAAATATACTGCAGGAAAAAGAAAGATGTTAATTTTGATGTTTGGATGTAGTGAAATATTTCAAGAGTAAGTTAAAATGTGTATTAAGAGAGCTGTGATACCTAGGTATATGGGTAGAAATGATACTCTAAATATATGCCATTGTCATCCCTTTGCACAATGGTGGTGCCACTACTGACCCGGGAAACTATCGCCCCATCAGCTTGACTAGTCTGATCTGTAATGTCATCGAGCATATTATTATGGATCTCATAAACAAGGACATAGGCAATCTCCAAGCACTCAACCCCACCCAATTCAGATTCATCAGGGGCAGATCTTGCCTATTGAACCTAGTTGACTTCTTGGAGACTGTCTCCAAGGCCCTGGATGAGGGAAAGTCAGTACATACAGCTTACCTTGACCTTGCCAAGGCCTTTAACACAATCCCCTACTTGGGCATCATTGAAAAGCTAACACAACTTGGTGTTAATCCCTATCTAGTCAGATGGGTGGCCAACTGGCTCACAGATAGGACCCACAAGGTCAAAATAGGCACTGCCACCTCTGACAGCAGACCTGTCACTAGTGGTGTTCACCAGGTATCTGTCCTGGGACCTCTACTATTTGCCATATACTTCTCAGAGATCCAGGCAAAGACAAAGGGCCTGTGGCTGATCAAATTTGTGGATGATTGTAAGTTGGGTGCTGTCATTGACTCCCAAATTGATGTTAGCATACTGCAAGAGGGTCTCACAGCTAGAAAAAACTAGTGTCAAAGTCATGGCCTTAAGTTAAATGCAAAAAAATGTATTATCATACCATTAAGCAAAAACACAGCCCCTACTGATTACCACATCAATGGCAACCCCCTAAGCACACAACCTGTGGTGAGAGACCTGGGTACTCAGGTTGACAACAATCTCACATTTGACCATCATTTGGCGGCGGTGGTCAGAAAAGCCTTTAACTTGGTTAATCTCATAAATAAAGGGATTGCATCCAGAAAAAAGGAGGTTATTACCTCTCTGTACTATTCCCTTATTAGACCTATAATTGAGTATAATGCCCTGTTTGGTATGTACCTCTTCAAGCACCTGCACCAACTGGAAAGGCCACAGAAATACCTCATGAAGAGAATCCATGGCCTCAAACACCTATCTTATGCAGACAGGCTTAAATAACTATCACTCTACTTGGTATCATACAGACTGCTCAGAGGTGATCTGTGTCTCACCTACAAGGCAATATCAGACTCTGCCCTACAAGAGATGCTCCATATCCGTAAGTCTAACTCCTCACACATTACCCGCTCGATATGCCTAAATCTAATATGCAACATCAACAAAACCTGATGAAGAGACAGGTTAGTCTCCCAGAGACTGCCCTGTCTCTGGAATAAACTTCCCATACATGTCAAACAGAATACCTCACTGACCCTCTTCAAACGCAACCTTGATGAGTGGATGGGAAACCATTAATTTGTCCAAGAGGTTCCAACTTTTTCCCTCACTGACAGGGGTGACAGGTGCTGACTGAGGTTTCTTTTTTGGGGATAAACTCTTAGCTAGGCTTGTAAGGGCCCTAGGTCCATTAGCCTATTAACCTCCCATGATCTTATGATCCTATGCTGGATCAGTAGGTAGTCCATTTAAATACTGGTGGGGCACTATTAAATTTGATTAAGTTACAAAGAGAGATAAAACAGGGGTAACCTCTCTCGCTATTGCTCTTTGCTCTATATTTGTCTCTTAAACACTGCAGGGATTTAATGGAGTCATGAGCATACAGTATTATACATTTCATAATAAATCCTGAGAGGGATTTGGGTTTGCTATTTGTGAAATTAAAACAATTTCTGGGTTATGAGGCTATAAGATAAACAAGGCAACGAACAAAAGGCTATTGCGTTTAACTATGTCCCCATCTGGGTCTACTTTGAAACATCTAAAACCCATAACATCTAATTTCATAACACTGAGACCAGAACATCTAAAACCCAAAACATCTAAAACCCATAACATTGAATTTCATAACATCTAACCCTACAAATCACAAGAAAATAACATTCCCTCCACATATAATGACACCAAACTAACAAACACACTTTTTACTACGTTTATGCAGGGGGACAAGCCCCCATGCACCATCCCATGTGGGGGCTCCGTCCCCACACCCCCCATAAATTAAATATACCAACTCCAAGATCACACTGCAGTGGGAAAAAGTTAATTTCCTAACCCCACTGTATCAAGCTCCCCTGCAGAAACATAGTAAAAAGTGTGTTTGGTAGTTCGGTGTCATATGTTGTTATATGTGGCGGGGATGTTATTTTCATGTGATTTGTACTGTTAGATGTTATGAAATTCAATGTTACGGGTTTTAGATGTTTTGGGTTTTAGATGTTCTGGTCTCAATGTTATGAAATTAGATGTTATGGGTTTTAGATGTTTTGAAGGGGGACCCTCCCCACCCATGTTCTGGTTCTAGAGTTCTCATTTTTGTGGGGCGCTAAGAATATTCCCTACTTAGGGGGTGATTTTTAGAAAAGATGTAGCAGATATATAATGAATATTTGTGGAAATACACTTACTTTTTGCTATGAGCCATGTTAATATGTATTCTTATCAGAGATAGACAGATAGATAGATAGATAGATAGATAGATAGATAGATAGATAGATAGATAGATAGATATACATATACATGTACATAATCTAGTTCAGAGTTGCAGAGAACTGAAGCTTGTCAGGCTATTCTGGCACTCAGTGAGAAGAAGGAAGAGAAGCTAATATTGAACAAAGCATAACATGATATAGGATGTGCATATTATTTCATCTTTCATAGAGCATGTCTACCTACAGGAAATTTGGAAGAACACAAATTCACCTATTTCATGTGTTTGGCCATTATGTCTGTGTGAGTGTATGTGTGTGTGTGTGTGTGTGTGTGTGTGTGTGTGTGTGTGTGTGTGTGTGTGTGTGCGTGTGTGTGTGTGTGTGTGTGTGTGTGTGTGTGTGTGTGCATTTATGGGCACACACAAGCTGTTTTTATACAGATACATTCATGTTATGTGTATGTTTATGTATGTTTACATATATGTAAGAATATAATAGTCACTAAAACAATTCTAGAGTGTATTCATTGCTGTCAGAGATACTACTGGTGTTTTATAAAGCAATGTGTAATATTATCCCAGTATTCAACAGATGTGAGCACCAAGGAGAATACAACAGGCATCCATGAAGGTTAAACCTAGCATAAGGGTAGAGGTCAGAGCTGATACTGCTCAGCTTCTCTTAAACTATTTATACTTTTGTTTTGTGTCTACACTTCTTCCTGTAAACTATTTATACTTTTCCGGTTCTTTGTCTGCATGGCTTCCCCTAAACTACTTGTGTGTGACAAATCAATATATCTGTTTATCAAAAATCAAGAAGAAACCTTGATTTCCCTCATAAATATAAATTAGTCATATACTTAGAAGAAGAAGGAAAGAAGAGAAAGATATACCTTTTACAGTTGTGTGCTGAATTATGACACGTAGAAATGTAAAGAAACAAAAAGGATTCGTAAAATTAAGGTGTTTCATTTCATAGAAAATGTATAATGAAGTACTTTCCACACATAGTAAAATGTTCAAAAGAAAACAAGTTTGTTAACAAAGCACAGTCATAGCAAAGTCTCTTTGAAGTTGGCAGCTACGATCCAGGATATAGCAGAAGCAGAACCTTGTAAAAAGATTGCAGTTCTTGTTATGCTGAAGCTTTACATGATTCCTAGAGCAAGTGGCTTCTAATTAACTGTACCAGTTTCCATTGAAGTCAAATGAATTTAAATACCAGATTTCTGCAAACTGCTAATCCTTCTGAGCACTTGCAAATAACTGCAGCTATAGTCAGAAATGTAAACATCTTCAAGATGCAAAATTACATTGCATTTTTACTTAATGAGGGAAATCCTTTATGATCAGAAACTACAACAGACAGAAACATGGAATTATTTTCTTCCACCTAAGGACACTGTCTCAGTCGGATACGCTTTATGAATTATTTCTTCTTTTGTAAAACAGATCAAACACAGCTCACTCAATAGACAATAGAAAAGGGTTTTAAGGATTTATGTGCACAGACAATCTCAAATATTTTTAAACATTTTACCTTAAAGAACTCATTAAAATATGTGTCATGTTTAAATTCCTTTACAACTGGATATTTCCAAGAAGCATGTTCCTTTACAATAATTTTTTTTTGGTTATTTTTAGTCCTTGCATCCTCCTACATTGCAAGACATGCAGTAGGTAGTGACAACTTTAAATTGCCCATAGGTGTGTATATGTGTATTTTGTTTGTGCAGTATGGAATAAAAAGCTGTCAATCTAGTTCCATTCCCTTGTTGCCTAACAAATTCTGTTGATGGTAACGCATCTCATGGGATTGCGGAAGAGTCAGACAACTAAGTAGATGGATAGAAATGGGACACATTTTCTGAATGGTGATGTATTCTCATGAATTTTCAGAGAATGATACTGGACAGTTTTTCTATAAAATATACACAGGTTGAGTATCTTTCTGAGAAGACAAAGGAGGCAAGTCTAGTTTTGAATTTTTATTTAAAAAATGTATTTTTTATGGAGCAGCATCTAAAAAGAAAGAAAATATACTGATATAGAAACACACACCCTGAGATTCAATAAACTCCATGTAGGTGCAGCACAAAGCCTACATGGAGTTTACATGTTTGCACAGCAGTGTGTGGCGAGTGGTAGTGCACAATACATATTAATTACATGTGGAGCATCTAAGCCAGGTTTCATGGATGGCAACAGTATTGCTAGCAAGGAAATTGCATAAGTGAACAAGGATTTTGATTCTGTGTAAAGCAGAGCAGCTACAGTCTGTGAATTTGTGTAGAATGCAATAGTGATTACCAGGACTTCACGGACAGCTATAAATGTGTTAGTGCAATGCATCTGCACAGAGGTCAGCATAATGAGGGGGCAAATAACCATAAACAGGGACATATTTGACATAGATGTCACATAGAAATGTGTTAGAATGAAACTCTCTCAACCTCTTAGAGCCATGGGTGCCGGAATCATAGAGCCAGGGGGAGGGGGAGCCCACCCACCACTTTTACAGCTGCAAGACAACTCGGGGAAAAATGAATGAAGTGGATGCTAACATGGATTCGCATGCAGAAGTTAAACTAACTAAACTAGCTGTTCTTGTTCTATTATTGCTCTGTGTTACAGGAGTTATGCTACCATATAATGCCCACTTTGGCATGTATATGTCTAGAGCCATGCAACAATTGGAATACCCACACAGATACCTTACTAAAAAGGATACAAGTCCTAAACAATAAGTCTTGCATAGACCACCTCAAAGATTAATCACTATATTCAGTATCCTACAGAGTGATAAGAGGTGACATGTCTGGCATACAAAGCATCCTCCAACCTAATACAGATGGACCTACTGAACTACAGCAAGTCAAATGGCATCAGAAATATTCAGTCCAGGTATCTAAACTGAATGTTGTGGAGAGATGGATGTATATCACAGAGGCTACCACTGTTCCAGAATAGACTATCCATTCAAGTAAAACAAAGCTCATCCCTGTTCATATTAAATGCAACTTGGATCTAAGGATGGGTAATAGAAAATGTATTCCAGGATTGCCTCTCATGTCACTAATGGACAGAGGCAGTTCCTAAATGCTGCATGCCTTACATGGGTCCCCTCAAATTATCTATAGTATAATTACATTTATTCTCACTAGGGCTAATATACAATTAACAGCCGTGGGATAAGTAAAACCAATCAGGAAATGTTAATTCAAGCACCAAAAGGGAAATTAGCTAAGCTTAAGCTGTCCTTCAAGTGAACCTATGTTGTGGTAGTAAATAGTTTAAAAAAAATGCCCTTTTTAGATCGCTAAGTGCCCCTCTCACTCCCCTCCCCCCCAGTCTTCAACAGCTTCCGGCACCTCTGCTTAGAGCAAGAAATCTGGACAAAGCCATAAATTATGGGAGGGCAATGCCGTAAAACTAGCAACAGATGTTTTAATACTGGTCTTCCAACCTTAGAAAGTTGAAGGAATAATAGGTTGCACAGTACCATGAACTATCTGAAGAGCATGAAGTTTGAAATGCAAATGTCTGTCATCAGTTTGTGACTTCAATCTGCAATGACATGTCAGCGATTTACCAGAAAACCAATATGTTGTGAGGAAAAGATCAGAAATGTGAGATACAAAGTGGACATTCTGCACAAATTAGGACAGTTGAGAGTTATTGACCTTAAATGCATATAATATTGACTCACATCAGGCCTGAGGTCATCCTACTGATATGGCAGAAAGTCACAGATTTGATAAGGAAAACATCTGAACATCCTGGGAATATCTGCAAAGTTGAGAGAATGTGAAGTATATAATACAGGTCAGTCTACCTACAGTGCACAATATTGTGATATCCCATTTCTGGTATTGTGTACTGAAGATGTGTAAATTATCTGTAAATGTGACATGGAATGCCATGTAAAATGAAGACTCAGAGGAAGTGTGTGCCTTGTAAATATGTGACATATTGTTTAGATAGGGCCATCAGTTTGCAATGCTTCCACATGTAATTTCATATCATACACAGAGAATGGATAGTAAACAGCAGTAATACAGCATAATATATACATTTCCATCGCAAGGCAAGCAGTGAATTTGCACTATGGTGACCAAAGTGCATGTGTATGAGTGGTACTCATGTTTGTGCATAGCTAAGCAGTGCACAAATGTGAGACACATTGTTAAAGTCTGACAGCTAGTATTGATTCTATGAAATACACCGGCTGCTTAACTTGATCCTGTGGCAGCATGTGTTTATGCATTGATAGATTTGTTGTTGGAGCCACATGATACTGGCTTTAAATACACATTTACATGCTTTTAAATAAATTGCCACTGTTCACCGTTGCTGCGTGTTGGTGCACAATGTGCACCTTCACACAAAAATGGATTAAAGAGGTGAAATGGGGTAGATATGACAGTCTTGAGATGGGGAAAAACAGGGGGAAGAACAAAGGAAAAGCAGGGCAGAAATGTGCAGGAGGGAGGTAGGAAAGAACCATAGCTATCCATTATTTCTCTAACAGTGTAAAGTGAACATATGTGGTAAATATTAATTGAATTTGGACTGTCACCTCCAGGGACAGGGGTGGCCACAAGACAGTCATGTTGTGTTGCCAATTGGACCAAATCAAGTGTGTCAAGAAGACACGTGTGTGAAATGGAGAGCTATGTATGGGACTTTTTTTTTTTTTTTTTTTTGTGGGACAAGTGCCCATTTTTTTTTTTTTTGACAGAGGAATGTTGGGGGAAGGTATGTAGGTATGTCTGAGTTAGGTAAGTTGGGTAGGTGGGGAAGCAACTGCAGACAGACAAGACAAACAAGACAAGAGACAGGGATGGTGATGGACACAAGAGGTTGGGACCCCTTGACTGGGGTGAGGGTGGGGACATCCCAAACCAATGGTTGTCAAGCAGGGTGACAGTGAGAATCGAGTCCTCACCTACAGGACTGTCATCACTGTCACCTCACTCCACCGCTGGATGGAATATTTGATGTCTCCTTCTCCTCCTCTTAGCAATATGCCAAATGAGGAAGAGCAGCATTTCCAGCCAGCATAGACATGCACCGATGGTGTGGAGCACAACCCTATATACCATCTCTGGCAACTTGGTGTGGGTGATAAAATCACCACCTCTGCCACTATACCTGGAGGGTACCACTGGACCAGCCTCCAGAACAGGACTACCTGAGGGAGCAAGTAGTGCAGAGACAGCAGAGGCAGTGCTCCCAGCCTGGATGCCAGACATTCTGGGCATCAGTGTTGGAGCTAGTGGTGGGCGGGGGCATGTGGATCATGTGGGACAGGCCTATCCTGCTGTTCTGTGGAGCATTTAGTGATGTGGAACACATGGATGACATGGATTCATTTTGGCAACCCATAATAATATTAAAGAAAGAAAGAAAAAAAAAAAAAAAAATATTTTTGCAATAAAATAACATAATAAAATAAAAATATTCATAAAATATAATTAAATAAAAAAGACAGAGAAATATTTTATAAATAATATGAAATAAAATACAAATAAATTAAAAAAGAGAGAGATAGAGTTAGGGTGAGAGAAAAAAAAGAGATAAGATTAGTACCTAAATATGTTACATACAATTCATTAATACAATTATTTGACTCTGTTGTCTTAACTTTTACGTTTCAGACTACCACTTACTAACAGTAGTACACTATTGCAGTAAGTAATCCTTGATGTGCATATATTGCTCAAATGTGTGTTGCAGTTATACAGATTACAGTTTACAGCAGGACATTTGTGCCACTAGCATACAGGTTTTACTTTAATTTAAAAATTATTGAAGAATTAACAGTATTGTATAGTTGGGAAGTGTGGTATTTGAATACACAACCTCTGACTAGGGTCTAATATTAGACTTTTGGTCTGTGCTACAGACTAATGCATGCATACTTGCTTTTACAGTTAAGATATGCATTCCCAATTTAATTCAGCTCTATAAAATACCAAAAAAGCTCTCAAGTTTTAATGCTACGATAACAGTACTCCTATGCTGCATACATACCACATGCTTCCATCATCTTTGCCAATCTAGCCCCATGAGTTTGGACATTGCACTCACAGACATTGGCAACTGTGGAAAAAACATAACAGAAGACCATTATGAATATCAGTCTTGTCTATATTGAGCTTTCTAAGTTTTATAAGTACTCCCTGTAGATGATAACTTACACAGGTGAGGGATGTCCCCAGTCCTAAATTCCTCAGTCCAACAGTTGAGGGTATCCCTCTTCCTCCTCTGTAGGTCATTATAGTGATGCCTACATTACTCTCCAGTACACAAGGTACTGGAGGCACTGGACACTGGTCAAACAGTATGACTCACAGGAGACACTCCAGGTGCAGTTATCCATTGACAGGACCCCTATTCAAATCAAATCTCGCTATAAACTTTGACTCAAGATGCCCACTCCACCTATCTGGACCTCTTTGAATCTATCAAGATTCAACTCTTTACCCTGATCCTGGACGACTTTAACTATCCAACAATAGATTGGAAGAACTACTCATGTCAAAACACAAATGCCCAGAGATTCCTTGATTTCATCAATGCAAATGCCTTGGACCAGCTGGTTGACACCCCCACAAGAGGTGAAAATATTTTGGACTTGATATTAACTAACATGAGTAACCACTGCTGCTGCAACATCTCTACAGCATCATCCTCCCTGGTAAGATCTGACCACAAAGTGGTCACTTTCAAAGTCACCATCTCCCCCAACCCCACTAGCTAGGGTCAAACAAAAAAAAATCTCCAAAACTGATTACAACCGCCTGAGGGAAGGTATAAACAGCTTCACTGCCCCCTCCCCCTCTATAGGAACTGGCATATATGTCCAAACCTACACCAAAGTACTATACAAGCATTTATATAGCAGCATGGAATCAGGAATACCCAACAGGACAAAATCATCCTGCTCAAGGAAGAGTAAACCTGTCTGGTGGGCATCTGCAATAAATAAACTCTATAATAAAAGGAAAAATGTTGCTGTACAGGACCAAGAAGGAGCAGGTGCCTAACTGGAAGCAGTCTCTCCTTAGCATGAACAATCAAATAAGAGCACTAGTGAAATCATTCAAAGCAAACTTTGAGTCCAAACCGGCCACATCTATTAAAGACAATCACATGGCTTTCTTTACTTATGTCCGCAATATCTAGGGAAGCACCCAGATCTAGACAGAACTGGTGGTCAAGGACACCACATGCACAAACACCATTGATATAGCCAACCTGCTGGCAGACAGGTTCAGTGAAACTTCACCCCTCTGCACTGCCATCAGTAAATCAGGACATCCCTAGCACCTATCCCCCTCCCTTTATCTCTAAGGAGCAAGTCATCACTGTCTTCTCAAAGGCAAAAAAAACAGCGTCAATGAGACCCAATAACTTCCCAGACTGCATCCTATATGAAATCAGGCAGGAACTTGCAGCACCATTAGGCACCCAATTCAACCAAAGCCTGAGTACCGGCTTCCTCCAAGCCGAGTGGAGGACAGTCACTGTCATCTCTTTACACAAAGGTGCAGCGTCCACCAGTCCATGAAATTATAGACCCATTAGCCTAACTAGCCTGATTTGCAAGGCAATTGAGTGAATTATCATGGACCTCATTATCAAGGACATTGGCAACCTCCAAACACTCGATCCAGACAGTTTGGTTTCATCAAGGGGAGGTCAAGCCTGTTAAATTTGGTCGACTTCTTTGAGACAGTCACCAAAACCATGGATGAGGGGAAGACAGTGCACACCTCTTACATTGAACTGTCCAAAACCTTTGATACTATTCCCCACTCGGGTATAATAGATAAACTGTATGAACTAGGCATCAATTCATATGTTACCAGATGGGTAGCAAACTGGCTCACTGATAGAACCCACCTAGTCAAATTAGGGGAATCCACTTCAAGCGGTAGACCCGTAATAAGTGGTGTACCCAAGGGATTGGTCTTGGGGCCTTTGTTGTTTGGGATATACTTTTCTGAGGTGCAGACCAAAACCAGTGGGCTATGGCTGCCTAAGTTTGCAGATGACTGGAAGCTGGGTGCTGTCATCAATTTCCCTAGTGATGCGGACATCCTCCAAGAGGGTCTCACCCGAACAAATGAGTGGTGCCAGAAACATGGCCTCAAACTGAATGCCAAAAAATGCATCATCATCCCCTTTGAGGAGAATGACGTCCATCAAATTATCACATTAATAACAAGGTCCTAAGCATGCAATCAGTCATGAGGGATTTGGGCACCCAGGTTAATAGCAAACTGACTTTTGACCACCAAATTGTCTCTGTTGTATGGAAAGTTTTCTTCATGGCCCACCTCATTAGTGCAGCCATCTCATCCAGAGACAAGGTGGTCATAACATCCCTGTATTCTTCCATTATAAGACCCATTATTGAGTGCAATGCCCCTTTCGGCATGTACCTCACAAAGCACATGCAGCAGCTGGAAAGACCACAGTGGTTCCTCACAAGGAGAATCCAGGGTCTCAAACATCTACCCTACACAGATAAGTCCCTCTACTCAGTCTCCTACAGGCTCCTCAGAGGTGACATCTGTCTGGCATACAAAGCAATCTCTACAATATATCCACAAGTCAATCTCCACTCGAGTACCCCACACGTGTGACCTCAATCCGGTTAGTGACATCAATAGGACTTGTTGGCAGGACAGATTTGATCCCAGAGACTCCCTCTTCTGTGGAATAGTTTCCCACTCCATATTAAGCAGAGTACCTCATTAACTCGCAACCCTCGCAAAAGCCTTCGACATAATACCCCACTCGGGCAACATAGATAAGCTCTCCAGCTTAAATATAAACCCCTATGTCATAAGATGGTTTGCAAACTGGCTCAAGGACAGAACCCACATGATCAGAATTGCTGGAGCCATGTCAGACTCAAAACCAGTTACAAGTGGCATCCCACGAAGCTCAGTCCTGGGATCTCTCTTGCTCAGTATATATTTTTCTGAGGTACAGGTTAACACGGGAGGACTGTGGCTGACCAGGTTCGCAGATGACTGCAAATTGGGCACCATAATTGACTCTCCGGCTGACACAAGCATCCTCCAAAACGGTCTCACAGAGACGGATAACTGGTGCCAGAGCCATGGCCTAAAGCTAAATGCCAAAAAGTGTATAGTTATACCCTTTGGCAAAAACAAAGTACCCACAAATTACCACATAGGTGGTAATCCATTAAGTACGGAAGAAGTAATTAGGGACCTGGGGACCCAAGTTGATAGTAATCTCTCCTTTGACAACCACATTGCCAAAGTGGTTAGAAAAACCTTCTATATAGCCCACCTTATCATGAAAGGATTCACATCTAGATCAAGGGAGGTCATAGTGCCTCTTTATTCATCCCTCATAAGGCCCATAATAGAATACAATGCCCCATTTGGGATGTACCTTACCCGACACCTGCAGCAACTAGAAAGACCCCAAATGTACCTCACAAAGAGGATAAAGGGACTCAAACAGATGCCATATGCTGGTCAGTTAAAACAACTCCAGCTCTACTCGGTAGGCATACCACCTACTTAGAGGCGATCTATGTCTGATGTATAAAGCCATGTCAAACCAGGACTTAATGGACATGCTCCACCTCAGAAAATCCAAATCCCTTAGAGCTACGTGCTCGAGGGATTTGAACCTCAGCACAGAAATAAATAGGACATGCTGGAGGGGCAGATTCATAACCCAGAGGCTCCCTTTGCTCTGGAATAGAATCCCAGTCCATGTTAGGCAGAGCCCCTCACTGTCTCTCTTCAAAAGGAATCTTGACGAGTGGATGGGAGATCATAGGTTTACCCCAGGGATTACTTCTGTGTCACTACTAGACAGAAGCACAGCAAACTAACCTAAAAAGGGGCACAGTAAACTCAATTCAATGGGTGGCAATAGCCAAACACACTCTTGCTAGGCTTGTAAATGCCCTAGGGCAGATAGCCTAGTATGAACCTATGAACCTATGAACTCTTTTTAAGAGCAGCCTGGATAACTGGATGGGGGACAGAAAATACATCCCTGGGATTCCACCTGTGTCCACCTGTGTCCCTGCTGGACATCGCTGACTTGTCAGAACATGGGTTAAATTCTTGGCTAGGCTTGTAACGGCCTCAGACCAATAGCCTAGTAACTTTCTATAATACTATGATCCTATGATACAGCTCTGGCTAAACTATCTGAAGCCTCTGACTTATACTGAGAGCCAAAATAGTCCCCATGCAGAAGCCTGTCACTTTAGTTCTTAACTAGGAGTCCAGTAAAAATCTTGGACCCATGGATACCCCACCTCTGGGCCCTAAACCTGTCACCTTCTCCACAAATGCCTACAATGTCTCCCATGGATCTAGAGCAATGGAGAGTGATGCTTTCCCACCAGTTCCACTTATCAGGTTTACTGGTAATGTGCACACTGTTTGATACTGTTGCACTCCACTTACCATTACACAATCATGTTGCTCAGCAGTGTGCAGCCCTGAGCAATGTGTTTATGTGATGGTAAGCAGATAGCAGAAGTGAGTCATTACATAAGTGCAATTACAATTCCAAGGCTGCTGAATGTACAGGGAGTTGTGTATGTGTCTGGACAGCAGAATAATATATTACAGGAATATAGGAATATAGTACACAGTATAGCCACAGTCATACATATGATAATAAATGTGATAATACATAGATAAATAATGACATAACTGACACAATACTACTCTGTCAGCTCTCATACATATAATTAGTATGAGCTCCACTATCTCAAATGTTATAAGTGAGACTGACTATAATACGAAGTGGAACAACAGCAAACGTGTATGGAATATCTTGAATTCAAACCCACAACTATGTGAATGGCAGTCCTACACTTACACCTGTTGCCACAAGAAGCTTGAAACAGCACTTGTCTATCTTTCAGTTCATTTCTATAGACTGCAATGTTAAAACAGTGAAAAAAGTTACACACCATGTATTAGAACTTAGGACCATCTGTACACCAGGTCTAAACTTACACCTACTGCCACAGGTCTAGTTACATGACATTCCTTATTTTAGTAATCATTCTTAAGGTCTCGATGTTAACCACCATGCAATGCTGCTTAGCAGGTTTGCTCAATGGCCAATGGCATTAATTGAATGGCATTCATTTCTTCCTTTCACATGATTGTGCTAAGTGCCACATGGCACAAATGCTGCCCTCCCCAAACAAAGACAAAGACAGAAAAGGAGAAAAAGAAGAAAAAGAGGCAAATAATTGAAATGAGGAAAATCAGTGTATGACATACACACAAGAAAATGATGGATCATATCAGGTGTGTCTACATTGATCTGGATATGAACTCTCACTCAAATGCATCTTCAGAAATCTGAATGGGTGCCTTATCCCTCTTTGCCACACAAAAGTTTTGCAGCAAAGAACTGAACCCAGTCTGCCCACAACCAACTACAACAGCATCTACAGTGATATCAAACCATACAAGTGTAATTTGTACATTTATTGCTTTTAGATGTAGTGGACCTATTGAACACACAACTTGTTATGGTTACTGCTTCCAAATACACAATTCTGCCTTACATTTCTGTGTTTGTTGGCCAGTCTTGATTTATCTGACCAGTAATCTGAGACATGAAATGACCAAGTCATTATATATCACTGACTTTAAAATGTGCGAGGATATTAAGAGGAAATAATATCATATGCAGTTGCCAACAAATGAAGGCCAGGTTGGATGTTAAAGAACACAACCTGTGAATTGTGTACTGCTTTCTTATACTTCCAGCTTTACATCTAACCCTTTGTAGATCTAACCTGATACACCCAGTGGAAGTAAAGCAGTCTGCATTGCTGTGTTTTCCTTCTCCCAACCACTTATCATTCACAGTTGCAATCCATTAAAACCAAACACTGAGAGAGTGTCTGCACTATCTTTAAATCTCCTACATGGATACAAATAGTTGGGATTCAGTAATTCTAATCAGTTCACACCTCATTTGCATCTTCACAGTGCTGACTCTACACCATATAAAA
>NC_056725.1:669815284-669842784 GCF_019279795.1 Protopterus annectens | reverse complement strand
CCTAGGTCTATTGACACCAGTAGCACTACCTTTGGCTTCAGCCTGTAGCACATACAGATGGATCAAAGTAGCAGCAGCCCTTAGCATTGTGTCCCTGTTAATTTTCAGTGTCTCTACTCCAATAGCATTGAAGTATGCACAAAAAACTAGTATGGAGTCTATGTATGCCTTATAGCTTGTTGAAAAGCTCCACCATGTTGGATTGGTTCATTAACATGCAATTCACCCACTTATGCTGTAAGTGGTGTCTATTAAACACACCTTCTGCTTGCTTATTAGTGCTCTTTGGGCACCTCCCCACACCTCCACATAAATAAAATAAGCACAGGCCAAATTGATATTGCCTTCCTCTGTTGCCATGATATTGTGCAAACATGGAGCACAATAGGTGAAGGAAAGGTTGCACACACTGTCCTAGAACCTAGGACCATCTACACTCCAGCCCTACACATACATGTGCTGCCCCAGGAATAGCTACATTACAACTGCAGGGAAACCTGACACTCATTCCTTCATTTCCCCTGATTGTGCTAAGCTCTGTATCACAGAAACAATTAGCAAAATAAAAAAAAGTACTTACAGAGACAATACATTTTTCCAACAAATGATGAGGAGGTTGCATCTTAATGAAACAGAACTTGTGAACTGTGCACTGCTTATGTGCATTTTCAAGTATATTACATGAACGAGCAATCAAATTGTAAAGTACACCATACTCGACATACTTTGATCGCTCGATCATGTCATCAAAACCCAAAAAACACTGAAAAAAACAAAATCGAAAGATTTTGCTTGTCCCACTCCAAACATACAACACACACATACACACACACATACAACCAATTCATACAAACCCCTACACACTCACATCACTCAAACACTCAAACACCTACACAAACACACAAACTTTGCCCCCACACCCCCCTAACAAAATATACCAACTCTGAGATCGTTGTACATTGGAGAAAGGGCAATTTCCTGGTAATCGTGCAAGCGATTACCGGGAAATTGCCATTTCCCCAATGTACAGTGATCTTGGAGTTGGTATATTACATAAAGCAGCCTCTTATGAAGCCATTCCTGACAGTCTAGCGAGTTTACGTCACACGCTACACTCACCAGGAAGGCCGACCAAAATATTTCGGAAGTCCAAATTTCAACATTTGGAGGTTCCGATTACATGACCGGTTGATCAAAGTATGTTGAGTATCTTGTACTCGACATTTTGATCGCTCATTCATGTAATATAGACCCACATTTTCACCTTTCACAGACCTACATGACACATTCCCAAGATGTAATCATTTACTGTTTTTATCCATTGAAAGCAAACACTGAGGGAGTGCCTACAAAATGTGAACATCCCTACAGGATTTCAGTTTATTGGAATTCAGCAATTCTAATGAGTTCAGACCTCATTTGCATCTTCACCATGCTGACAGCCCTCAATCTACATGATTGGCAACAGTGTAGCGAGGGAAATTGAAGGGGAGCTCAGTATTGAACACATGAGGGAGTATATTACTTTGCCATAAATCTACACAAAGGAGTACAGTTTCTGAGAAAATATGCCAGTATTTCTTCAGCTTCGTACTGCATATGTTAACATGCTACCATGAATAGTCTGTTTCATAGAGTTTACACTTTTAGCTGTCTGCATTAGGTGCTAGTGTATTCTTCATTTGGGGTGGGGAGTGTAGCTGCATTTATGTCATGGCACTTAAAAAGGATATGTTGCTATTGTTACTCTCCTTTTGTTGCATTCACCCTGTATAGAACTGGAATAATGTGTCTCCTGTCGCATGTTAAGATCAGTTCTTTACAAATTTAACAAGATTTATTATTCTATCCGTGTAGACTCCTTTCCGTGGCTGTATTCGAAAGGTTTTGAATACACGGGGAACACCATCATGGGGTCTACACAGTTGCTTTAGAACATGCTAAATTGCTGCACCATGTTGATTTGCTTGATTAGCATACAGTTCAGCTACTTATGCTGTGACTAGCATGCCACATTATTTACCTTGTTTGCACGTGAGTGTGCACCGCCACACAGAGTTTACTAAATCCAAAAATATTTGCTGCCATGTAGGCATCACTACATGAAGTGCACGTGGTGAAAATGACTGTGCAGGCTTTAATGAATCCCTCCATAGATCAACATCAAGGTATTATGTAATCAAAACAGTCTGGAATGCAATCCATTCTGTTTTTCACATCACTGCAGACCCTAAATAAGGTGGAATTCTTGTTCTTGTGTGTCTATTGATATCATCATAGTTTGACAAAGAAAGAAAAACAGCTGTCTGAAGACACATAAAATATATTAATGAAATATGAAATAGGATAGTTATGTTTTGATATGATTTCCCCAGCTGAAGTTGCTTTACATTTAGCTTGTCTGAAATTAATTCATTTTCCTGGTAGGGAAAAACTCTTATTTGATGACAATTTGCTAATTTCTGTAAATGACCTATCATTCTTAAACTTAAAGTCTTCAAGTACTTAAAACATTTAGCCTGGATGTATGCAACAAATGAGAACTAGGATTTATAACACACTGTTTTATTTTTCATTCTACAAGTCAACTTTTATAAAGTGCTAGCAGGCTTCTGTAGTTTTGGAAAGATGCTGTTTTGAGAATTATGAGTAACACTGATCTCAGAGTTAAGAGTATGTAAAGTTGAGAGGCAGGGGGGTCTCTGCATCAAGTGTGGGCGGGTTGACATCTGGCAAAAACAGCTTAACATTTTCTGCATTTAGTTTAGGCTGTTAATTATACTAAGTGAATATCAAATGCTGGTTTGATAGATGTGCAGCAGCTATCAGATTCTGACTTAAAATGTTTTGGGTTTCTAATACCATGATGGGAGTGGATCTCATTCCTTAGTCAGGGTACAAATAAAATTAGACAAATTAATATTACTTTGATGTTTTCCAAGAGTGCTCTTCTCAGCACATGCAATGTACCCTGTACTGTTTCCTTCTGCATTTCATATGGGGTTACATGTATTGGCAGTGTATTTAAGTATGATTGTAATTTTTTTATTAGTCCAGTTGTTCATACTACTGGAACTTTCTGAGTATCTTCATTCCACATTGTTCTAATTTCTGTTTGAAAATCCTGATGACTTTGAGTCTCTAAGTTCACAAGACACTATAATTGCTCAAAACTGCATTTGCAATGATAAACACTACTTTTGCCTTTTTTCCCCTTGGGCTACTATTTAGGCATGTATAATTACAGGAAATGTATACAAGGAAAGGAAAAAGAACCACGAAGATACTGAGAGTATTCAGAAGAGGCACTAAAAGGCCTTTTCAGCACATAATCTGATATTCTAGCATTCTGTGAATATTTGTGAGGGGGCCACTATGACCCCTGGTTTGTTTAAAGACAGTTTATAAGTAGGCAAATAATGGGTTATAATTATGATACTGGCAGGAAGTTCTTTATTTAGGAAATTCAAGCAGAAGTTCAAGCTCTGATTTAAGAGTTAGGATAGTGTCTACAGCAATTAACTGGAAGCGTATAAGGTTTAAAGATCAATGTTATAAATGAACTAAAGAATGCAGCATGCCAGTACACTGTCTCTTGAAAGTAATTTGATATCTTGTAAAAGTGGTCTCAACTCATGCTGGAATTCTTGTTCTGTAAGGATGACGCTGTTGTAGCTGGGGTTTTCATATTATGTAGGTGTACAGTAGCCATATCGATGTCAGTTATGATGGAGGCAACTAAAGATTATTCACTGTTTTGAGAAAGAAGGAAGGGCAGGTTCATTTCACAAAGAATTCCTTCCTTTGCTGGACATTAACGTCCACTACTATGTTCTGTAGTGCCTAGATGCATGAAGCAAGGGCTACCAGAATGTGTCCGTAACTAGTTTTGGCTTGGAAACCAGCCAGAGACACAAAAGACAAACCAATAATCAAACAAAATAATTTTATCCGTGCTGGACTTGCTGCTGCTTTTTCTGCTAGTCATTCACCATTTTGTTAGTTTTGGCTTGGACCAAGGAAAATATTGTCTCCAGTGACTAACGTAATCTACATGTTTGGCTCTCCATGACTTTTATTCAAATATCATTTCTATGATACTTATTATTAAAATATATGTTCTGAATGTTCTAAATTTAGTACTAGAATATTATTGGGTAACCGTTCCACCTTCCTTTCAGACAGAGAAACAAATTCTACTCTCAAATGAAATATTCTTGACATGTTATAATGAGTGGGATGACTCTCCCCAGGATTCACTAATTTTCCATGTAAGACTAAATTAATGTTACACGAAAGAGCCAGTCTAAGAGTAAGATGGCAGTGTGCCATGCATATTAATGAGGGTGCGCTGCCTCAACTCTAAGGCTAACACGGAGCATGCACGAGTGCAGGGGGCATGTCGGACTGCCGAGCAGTCCAAAAATCTATGCCTCTGCAAGACTGACACTCGGGAAATGTCTACTTACATGAGCGAGTCCGCTCAAATGTGTACATACCCAACACTACACTCTCCCACATTCTAAACCCCTGCACAATTATAAAATGTAAAAAAAATTTATTTTTTTTTTATTATTTCCGATACAGCTGCCCATATTGCACGTGTTTGCGCGGGTTTGCCCATTGCTTAGCTAGAGTTAGCAGTTTAGTCACTTAAGGGGATAATAAGAAACTTATATACAATTTAAACAAAATAGCGATAGCGTAGTGGTAGAGCTGTCGCACAAAAAAAAAAAGGTGTTTCCGGTTCAAGTCCTACCACTTCCCCTTCTATTTTCTGTTGGAAATCTGTATATAAAATAATTCCTGACATTTATCATTTAAATTTTTGTAAAAAGCATTGAAATATCCTATGCAGTAGTGAACGAATTATATATATATATATATATATATATACATAATATATATACATATATATATATATATATATATATATATATATATATATATATATATATATATATATATATATATATATATATATATATATATATATCTTTAGGAAAGTGAAATAGTTATGCATACTGATGGATGCATAAGTAACGTATCTTAAGCAATGTGAAGCACTGCTAAGCAAAGTTTACCAGTATTAAGCATATTTAAATGTAATTGCTCATAGCTGAGCACTGTGTTAACTAGCACAATGGCTTTGCGTGTAGCTGCACTTCGCGCCAACTAGCACAAACAGAACATGTTTGCACGGAGTTGAGCTAACCAGCGCAACATCGGGCAACATCGAGCAACGTAGAGCAATTTAGAGCAACATCAGGCAAAGTTGAGCAAAGTCGGCTAAACACAGCCACACCTCCTAGCCGGTCTGGCCAGTAGTAAAATAAAAAGTAATGACAGGGCTCGACCCCGGGATACTGTGCACCATAATCACAGTACTGAACCACTAAGCCATGACAGCATTTCACAACCATGCACTTTCAACACACACATACATATCAATGGAAGTTTACCCATTGCTAAGCAGGTGTGCCTTAAGCTGAGTTTTTTCAAAACTGGCCAATCACAAATAAGTGCGGTAAATGAGGCATATTTAAGCTCCATAGGCAGGAATACTTGCCAAAACTGGTTGTAGCTCCCATCTGCAGGCAGCATGGCCGGTGCTGGAGAGGGGTCTCGATTTCGAGTGCAACGTTGGGGCATTGAGGAGTCAATAGTAATGGTTTGGCTCCTTGTCCATAATCATGAGGATAGACTACTGTGGGGCCAGTACCAGGGCACCCAATACAAAGCGGAAGCCTGGAACCATCTAGCTCATGAACTCACCAGTGCCACAGGCGTCCCTCAGACTGGCGAGCAGGTCAGACACCACCACTCAGACCTGAAGAGATGCAAGGAGGATCAACTGGACCAGTAGATCCAGGATGCCTGTGGGATGGAAAATGCCCCACTACTGAGTAAGTAACCATGGAATTACGTATGTAAGAATTGCTATTCTAGTCTATACTATGGATAGGTATGTCTCAATATCGCTTCACAGCTGCAGGTGACTGTGCTATGAACCAGCAAGCCTATGCAGATAGGTAGCTAAGGCTGCACCACCAGGCAGGTTAGTAATTATTCTGCATGTATTGTGATATAAAATAAATGAGACAACCTGAAAAAAAGTGTTTTAACCCAATAAATAAAGGTATAATAATTCTTTAATAATTATTCTACATGTACTGTTATATAAAATAAATGAGAGAGCCTCTAGAAAAGTGTTTTAAGTCTTTAATAAAGGTATAATTCCTGGAGTGTTTCTGTGTCATTTTCTTTGATATGTTGTACTCTTGCATTATATAAATAGTACTGTTGTATTAAGTGCTGTTAACCCACACTTGGGTAGGCCCATATAAAGTGGATGAAGGGAGTGCCAGTAGCTTTTAAGCATATTTACAGTCCTCAACTGTAGGTTCATGCCCAGCATGTACAGGCTAATCTGGTAAACGAGTATCTTGGTAATGTGTTCTCCAGAAATGTCAGTGTGCTGCCAGAAATGTAGGGAGCTGTTAACATATAACTGATAAAATCACCTGAACATATCTAGATAATTATAGGAAAGTAGAGCTGTCAGTGCACCATCTCAGCAGTAGTGTGTCTAAGCAACTCACAAAATATGTAGCAGTAACATCTGCATTCCGGACAGTTTGTATGTCAGATACAGCTCATGTATATACAGATCTATCAAAACCCATTTCACAATTTAAGGAAAATTGGGTAGTGTACTAATACATGTAGGGGACATACAACTGCAGTTAATAAGAATGTAGTGTAAACTAGAAGGATATATAAGTTGTTAATGGAGCTATCTTTTTCCACCCTACTGTATGTGCAAAAAAACTGCAATTCCACATCTCAATGGGTATGTCTAATCTCAAAACATTTGTTGGGACATATGTCCTATTGGTTTATAAATATCTGCATTTATTTTGATGCATGTGCCCTGTTCAAATACCACAATATTGGTGGCCTGTTGCCATCAATTAAACCTGCATGCTGTTGTAATGTCCACTGTTGATCTATATATGCATGTGTTATGCTTGCTGTTCATCTGTTGGAACTTTGGTGTGTTGGGTTATTGGGAATAATTCTGCATGCTGTTATAACTAATTGGGAATGCTGTCGACTGTTACTAACCCATATTTCCATTAAATCCTCCAAAACATAGAACGTATGGGAAGGCTGGTCCCAACAAACCCACCTGTCCCACCTCAGCTGGCGATGGCACCTGGCACCAGCAGGTCCGGTGCCCAGCCTGGGACTTCCTCCTCCATTGGCCCTGTGCCACCTTCAGGTGGAAGCACTGCAGGGGATGGGACTCGTCCCCCCTGTGCAAGCGTGGGTGGAGGAGGGCCACCTATCACCCTCCAAATGGTCCAGGCTGTGGTGCGTAGAGAGATCGAGCGTTCTGTCGCTGATCCTCTAAGCCAGCTTGAGGCACGAGTGGCACGACTCATGGGGAAGTCTGCCCCTCCTATGCAGCCCCCAGCACAGCCACCCTCTGGGCTGTGAAGGTACAGTGGTGACTGCCCATGGGTGGGGATCTCAGTTCCACTGTTGCCATCTGTGGGCTCATGGGCTTGCGAATTCCAAACATCCTTCTCCATCAATGGTGTTAACCCACCACGTGTCATATTCCACCCCTGTATGCATCTTGTTTGTCTTGTCTGTTTACCTCCCCAACCTACCTCCCCAAATATACATACTTCACCTACCCCACATTCCACTCACACCTGAAATAAAATAAAAAATGGCAATCTGCTCCCAAAAAAAAAATTACGTCCCATACATAGCTGCCCATTTTGCACACATGTCTGCTGGACACATAAAATGTAATTTAATTGGCAGTACAACATACTTTGTTATCCTCACCCCTCTCTCAGGGGTGGAAGGTTTCATATTTCCCTCCAAATTTATTGCATATGCACAGCTGTTGCTGTTAAAGAAATGGGCAGCTATGGACCTTCCCTACACCTGTCCTGCACATCCCGAGCTGTTTTCCCCTACTGTCTTTCCCTCTTTGTGCCCCTTTTTCACCACTTTCCTATCTCCCCATTTTCTTTTTTTTCAAAGAAATGAGCATGGGGGTTAGGGGGAGAAAGCACTTTCAAACAGTAGTTAGTGGGTTTGCGTGAGTGTGTGCTTGTTTGCGCTTAGTTAAGCATTGCTAAGCACCGCGCAAACCCACGCAAACCTGCTTACAACTGCTTAAAAGTGCCTTAGTCACTCTGTATGTGAGGGCCCTTGTTCTGCTCAGCAGCAAAATAAAAAAATCTATGTCAGTCTCGAACCCAGAACCCGTGTCCCTCTGAATCCCTCTGAAAAGTACTGACGTTGGCCAGAAAGGTGGTGAATTACACTTAATGAATAATGACAATAAGTAAGAGTTAGACACTGCTTGTACTTCAGAAAAGGTGTATTAATCCATATGCTCTGGTTCTCTTAAAGTCTCAACTTAATGGCACTAATATTTTAAAGGTGTACCTCACTTTTACCTACTTTTCCCTGAGTGTTCAAATATGTACCTGAGTGTTTGAGAGGCCTGGCAGAGGCAGAAACACACAGGCATATCAGCTTTTCTGCTGTTACACACTGTGCAAATAACTTTGGAAGGAGTTCCGGAACCATACCCTTATGTAGGAGTACAACACTGAAATACAAAAGGATGTAGCCATGTACTGGTAGCAACCAACAGTAACAATGCCATTGTTCCAGTGCTGAAAAGACCGGTGTGGTGCACAGACAAAGAATAGCAGGCTAACCTCTGGCTACCATGTGGGTTGGTCCACAGTTGGGAGCTACGCAGACAGACCACTTGCCTTGATAAACTAACAGGTACACAGCAACCCTTTAATTCCAGCAAGATAAAATTCACACAATAATACATAATGCTCTCTGTACTTTTGCACCCCTACCCAAATGTAGAATATACCTGTGCATTCAGAGTCTACCAAGGATGTAGGTAGGCATACTCAGTACTGAAATTTGTCCAGTTTTCTTGAGCAGCCTGTGCTAATGTCAACACTAAAAAAGCACAAACTGTTCAGAAGTGAGTAAATTAATATTCACAGTATAGCAGTTCACAAACGATTCATGTGTAAAAGGAATACATCTCAATAACTAGTTTTGTAATGCAGTTAATTGTACAATTAGAAAAGAAAGTACATACTCTCATGTATCTTGGGTTAGCATTTTGAGGGGTGAGTAAAATTCTACACTGACAAATGTGTACTGGAAGCAGCAATATTCAGGTCTGAGTACAACATTTAAATCACTGGCTACACCCCTGGCTTCAGATATAAGAACTATACCAACCTTCTGCCTTTAACAACGATGTCCACAGCAAACAAGCATGATCCCCATCTTGGAAAGCTGAAAGGGCCATGCCTACCTGTTAGCAATTTATAGCATTAGGTGGCTATGACAGTGATTACTGCAATTATCACACAGCAGGCTGCATGCAATTAGCAAATGGGGCCACCAATTGGTGCAGAGGCCATCACATGCACATGTGCAAATACCTATAAAAGCAGGCTGTAATTGCTGCCAACAAACTCAGTCACTCTATTGCAGAGACTGACAGAGAAAGACAGAGACAGAGAGAGAGAGAGAGAGAGAGAGAGAGAGAGAGAGACAGTGAAAAGCAAAAGGAAAAAGAAAAATAAATAATATCAAATCATACAAAGGAAAGGTATGTAACAGATATGTATTTACTGGCATGTAGTAGATGTTTTGAGTACTCTACATAATGTGAACCATTCATATGTGGCAGCAGTACGTATCTATGCACAGATGTCCTGCTTAACTAATGCCATGGACAATTCAGTGTGCACCTGTGGGCAGTGGGACATAATTGTGAAATGTGAAGCTCAGCATTAAATGTCAAACATCTGATCCATGTTATCTGTGTTCTGTACAGTAGTGTGGCCAATGGCTGTTTGGGGGATTAAGGCAAACATTTATATAAACATGGGTGTGACAGAGTAACACATGCATGATAGTCATATTAAAGTGTAGCTTAGCATTGGCAACTGTGGTACCAGGCTAGTATGCTAATCTAGCATTTGGAGCTATATATACCCCCTCTAATGTTACTGTGTGTTCACATGTGACACCTGTTCATGTTGCAGCAAGGCCCAACAGTTCAGCTGTGAGGTCCAGGGACTTACAACAGTGTGGACCTTGTGTGTGTATGGCATACACATACAGAGAGATATATATGTGTCATATATATTAACATCTGTATATGTGCATAGAGCAAGGGACATATTGCAACTGTTTGTGAAGGGTGGACATATATATGTTGGTGAAGGTTGTTACGTACATATTTGTATGTAGGTTTTAGTGTGTGACAAACAAGACAGCATACAGTGCTGGTATATGACATGTGGTGGTTAAGCACTGTAGGTGGTTTGTTCAGTTTGCAATGTTGCAGCCAGTGAGACCTGCTAAAGCTACCTGGGCTGTGAACACTTTCAATGCATTTCTCACAAGACTGTGTGATATTATTACATTACTGTATACCTCACATCCTTTGTATAATTGATATTCCCACCATGAAAGGTGGACTGTATATGTGCCTATATGTATATGTACACCAATGGATGTGTATATGTATGTATATATATATATATATATATATATATATATATATATATATATATACACACACACACACACACACACACACACACACACACACACACACACACACACACACACACAAAGTCATATATACTCATACATACCCACATCTACTTGTTGCAATAGATTCTATGCAAAGTTGACTGAGTGTGATGGTCAATGTGTTGGTGAATATGTCAAAGATGTGTATTTGTGGGATAGCTTAGTGGGAAACTGTTTCTGTCATGGTATTATGGGTCCTTGCTTTGATCCCAGCAAAAGCTGTGTATGCTGTTGCTAGGCAGATCAAACACTATGGCATGCAGTCTGATGTAGTCCCTTTGTGTTAACTGGGGTGTGTCATTGGAGGTTAAAGCACTACATGTATGCTTATTAATTGGTACTGATATTGAATTTAAATCCTGTATGTACTGTAGTACTATTTGAAGCTCTGGGCCTAAACAGCAAAGTATGGTATATGTCCACATTGCTTGGAACCACTCTTTTGTGTGGTCCCTGTAGTCATCACAGATTACATTCCTCAAGTTTAAGGTTTTGTATGTACTGACACACAGTACTGTATGGTACACATGTAAAGCTTATCTGGGTTGCCATACCTTTGTGTCTTGTAATTATGTCTGATGTGTGTGTGGGTATGCCTGTAACATGTCCTCCTTCATATGTGTGTTACAACACATAACTGTGTATCTAGCAACATTTATAGTTTACTACAGCAGTATGCCACCTATATTCACAATTGTGCACATATTTTGGCCACGGGTTTGCCATCAACAAGTTGTGTGGTATAATGGTAATACTGTAACTGGACCTTACAAACACTGTGATGGATGACATATTTCTTTATGCATTGGCTTGATCTGTATCTGCTGTGGCTAGGTGGTGCATTGTGTTGCATACAGTGTGTCAGGTACTCTTGTATAGTCTTATATAATGATTTTATTTTGTTGCTGTGCAGAACATGGTTTATTATATAGAGTTGTTAGGCACTTTCAAGCAGTTGTGGGGTGAGCACTGATAAATGTTAGTGACAGTGATTAATCTCAGCCAGCTAATAGGTTGCTATATATAGCAGTTCAGTGATATCTGTACTGTATAATGTTAAATGTGCCATATGACTTGCTCATACATATTTTTTCTTTATGTCTTCCAGGGATCATGGCACATCATAGAAATCCTAGCTACAGTAGTGCTGCAGATGAGATTCTTACCATCTGTATGATTCAGCACTACAGCCTACTATTCTCCAGAGCCAGCCAAGACCAGCAGGAGCGTACTGCAATGTGGCAAGATGTTGTCTGGAGGCTAAATGAGGTAGGCCTGCATAACCGGACATATGAGCAGGTACACCACTACTGCAGTGATCTATTTAGACATGTCCGTCAGTGTGCTTCTGATGTATGGAGACAACAGCTTGCAACATGTGGTGTGGTTAACATCCATCCCTCCTCACCAGAGTGGAGGAGCAGCTCCTGAGCCTGGTGGCACCTGCCCAACAACAGCAGCAGACATTTACCATGATGGAGGTTGGAGCCACCCAGCAAGAACACATGGAGCATGCAGGTAACATGACATATCTGTAGACTACTGTTACCTCTATTGGTAGATCACGCATATGTGAGATGTGTACTGTGTAGTTAGAAGATGTGGAGCCTGTTGTTGTGCAATACTGATCATTTGGAACATAATATGTAGGCCTATGAATGCAAACTGCTGTTCTACTGTAAGATTGCAAACCCGCAATAGCAATGCCACAGTTATGGCCACTGACAAACTGTCTCATATCTATGTAGGTCCCTCTGGTGTGACAGCAAGGCAGCAGACAGATGCTGGTGAGTGTGTTCTACATTTATTATTGCAAATAAAAAGTGCATGTCATAGTTAAGGTGTAGGCCATGTACACATGTAACACACCTACCCATAATGCATGCTGTGCATGTATGCTGTGAGACCACGCACCTCTAATTAATGTGATTAGCTGCCTCAAACACATGCAATACACAGACCATCTCAAACAAATGTGGCTACACTGTAGTGACCATTGGATAGGCAGTCGATACACAACATACACATAGCATACACAACTATGTCATACACAGAACATGTTAACATGCTACACATGAAGGATTCACAAACCCTCTGTAAAGTCACACTCCAGTATCCCAAATGTCATCCACACAACACACATAATATACCTGAGGGGTAGAGGCTTATCATGGGGCAGTGAAACACTCTGCAACACACAACAAATTCATGTTAGGGAATGCTCATTATTGGCCTCCTTACAAACCCATGTAACAACTGGTTGTGAAATGGTGAATGTAGCCATGGTAGTGCAGTTCTGGTACAGCATGATAGGTGCTGGTTTGGGACACATTTGTAGCCTTGAGTGACCACATGATGCTTCATGATGATGGCTTATGGTACTACAACCCATCCAGTTATTGTAACCACAGTACATCCCATAGCTTTCATTGCTATACACCTCAATGTTGTGTGTGTGCAAACATATGCACTTCTAAACAATATGCATACCAATCACCATTTGCACAACTGACACATATATGTCTTGTGATGCTATTGAGTGGCTAGGTCATATGGCACACATTGGGTATGTGTGATGTTTAAATTTGCAGTTGTGTTTTAGCATGCCATGTCATGGATGACACTGGCATGTCCACAATATGATCTACACTCACCATAACTACTGTACATTGGGTATGTGGGCCAATGGTGTTCCATCAGTTATACATGCACCACTGATCTTGTGTGTATACACATCATGCATGAGCTAAAACTGTGTCCACAATTATTTGCTAAAGACACAGAAGCTCTAATCAGAATTGGATATCTCTGTGACACACAGATACACATCCAGCCATGGTATGTAGACCTGTGATGGATGGTGCACAGCAGATTACAGAGTTTTGAATACTTGCACAGCAATGTTGTGTCTATGTATGCATTGCATTCCATTGGGAGGCCAATCACCGAACAAGAAAACACATGCATCAAAGCCATGTATACTGTTAGTAACAAGGACTGTCTACACTTGCACTGCATGCTGTTGAGCAACACATGTCCTGCATGCTGACATTTGTGATATGACTGTTTTGCTTGTGATACTGTACCCCACCATCAACTGCTATTGAGTATGTTCTGAGATTGCTGGTGGTGGTGTGTGTGTGTGTGTGTGTGTGTGTGTGTGTGTGTGTGTGTGTGTGTGTGTGTGTGTGTGTGTGTGCGCCTGTGTGTGTGTCTGTGTGTGTCTCTGCTTTAATGAGGAGTGTATTTGTGTGTGTGTATGTGTGCATGTGCATGTGTGCATGTGCATGTGTGCATGTGTGCATGTGCATGTGTGTGTATGCATGTGCATGTGTGCATGTGCATGTATGCATGTGGTCTGACATCATGTACAGGTCTTAAAGTATGTTTCCTGTTTTCCTCTCACAGGTGCTGAGGTGGGGCTGGTTCAGTGCAGCAGGGAACCTGATGTCACTAACACAGATAGTGATAATGAGGATAGGTGTGTTAAGGCACAGGCAGGTTTGTCAGGGTCTGTTGTTGGGCCACCAATTGACAGTACACAAGTCTCCACCCCATCCATGCACACAGTCATACTGCCTGTACATCCATCATCACCAATGCCCTTAGCAGAGGGACAGTGTACAGTCGGCACTGGCCAGGACAGTATTGGCATCTATAGCACATGAATCAAGACAAAGCAGCCATAGCCAGATGTCTGGAACGGTACCACATAGGCAGATGCCCAGGGGTTCTCGTCAGAGCACTGCTGGTCATCATGCCCCTGACAGATGTGTCACAACTCTTACAACCACACGCATGTTCCAGACTGTCATGGAGGCACAGGCACGTATGGAGCGGTACATCAGACAAGGACTAAGGGCACAGAGGGCTCATAACACCTCTATAAATGACAGTATCCATGACCTAGCAGGTGCCATAAGTAATTACACTGAAGTCATTGATAGACATTGGGGTGAGACATTAGATGTCCTCCACAATGTCATGTCCATGTGTCAAGACAGTGTGGGATGGTTGAGACATCGACATGGATGTATGCCAGCAACATCATCAGCTGGCAGTTGCCGTGGACATCCATCAAGTCATAGCTGCTCCCATAGTGCCAGTACCAGCCCCAGCAATGTTGGGGGGAGCTGTCTATAGACCGTCCTAGAAGACCATGTGCACATGGCTCTGGCCAATCCCAGCAGGGACCTGGATCCAGTGGACATATGTCAACCTCTGAGGATATTACCCAGTCTGGATTAGTACCTGATACTGTCTGTAGCACCCCTGCCAGGCACAGGTCCCGTATCCGTGGCCAGAGACGGCGATCGGTACAGCCTGACAGGTACAGTCTGTAGCTGTCCCACAAATCCCCGTATATGGCAGCCACGTGGTAGAACTGTGTACATGCAGACGCACACACATAAACCAGACACCTAGGGCAAACACATACCTGCACACATTACATCCACATTGGCCCATAACAGTACTCTTGGCCCTCACACACACATGTCGATTGTATGGCTCAATGTAGGCCTCTGGCAAACCAACAACACACCCTGTGCATACGATGAAACCTGTGCCACCTCCTGTCATCTGTAACATTGATGCAGGAACAGGCTAACATGGTACTGATGCAGAGAGTGACTTTATTACAGTATACCAATGTTTTAATGTGTAGCATGTTGTCAGCAGTAAAGTGTAATGATATTCTTGAAGGTGTAGCTGAGCAGGCATGATGCATTAAAGCTATAATTATCAATGTAGTATTGTTTACACCAGTGTTTATTCCAATTGTGTATTGTCTGCCCATGTGCCACTTGGCTGATGTGTGTAGTTTTGTCAGCATGTGTTATAGAGTGGACAGTAAGTGTGGGATGTGTGCAGCACAGATTTGCAGGTGTACATTTGTGAACATGGTTGAGATGCACTGTCTGCGTGTACGTGCATATTGGGCACATGGGCAGGGTGATATGCCCTGTATTAGACAGTGTTAACACTCCATAGTTTCTATTGGTGGCCAGTATGCATTGTACTACACACATTTTGGAACTTGAGTACACGTGTGTGTATGACATGGTTTGACACTCTGGTGTGGGTGATACTGTTGTTACTGTCATTAGTTTGCATTCTGGTAGTATACATAACCTCAACAGCCTGCCCATAAACAATTGTTTGATGATGGCTTGACAACTGACACACAGATGTAGGACACACAGTAACATTTGCAGCCTTCAAGTACTATTCTATGCCAGTAACAAGTGGTATTCACCTGCACTCAGTCCTGGGACCGCTCCTGTTTGGCATATAGCTTTCTTGGGTACAAGCAAACACAGTAGGGATATGTCTGGCCACGTTTGGCAATGCATACTGCGGGCTATAATGCATTCTCCAAATGACACACACATCCTCCAAAAGGGTATCATACAGACAGATACCTGGTGTCAAACCCATGCTGTAAAGCTATAAGCCAAATAAAGCATAGTCATCCACTTTTACAAAACATAGTATCCCCAGAGTACCACATAGGTAGTAGCCCCCAAAATGTGGAACAGGTACCGATGTATACATAGAGCCATGTGTTAAGTCATCTCTCCTTTGATAATCACATTTCCAAAGGGTTTTGGAAATCCCTCTGTGGATCACATAAGCAATAAGGGGTCTGCATGCATATCCACAAAGGTTGTTGCACACCTATAATAAATAGTCATATTTGACAGACTTTGCTGCTTTTGAACAGGTTTTAAATATACCTCAGGCATAAACCCTCACTCACACTATTCAATAGAAACCGCAATGAGTGTATGTGAAACGGATGATGTTGGCCAGGGATCACTGCAGTGGCTAGGCTTGTCACAAGCATACAGATGTGACCTAAGGTCTGGAAAGTGGCAGCACACTCTGGCAAAGATAACAGATGTGTTCATGGAGAAAGCAGGGTTCCCACCTATGAAATAATTGAAGTCACATATATGTATATGTATTCGCCACACAGCTACCTGACATGTGTAATGCACATACTGTTATCATTGTGATATGTCATACAGTAGTAAAAGCAAAACCCACAACACATTGACCAACAGTGTCAGACACGCACACACTCACCAAGTGCAAGACTCAAACCCCTACCTAACTACTTTATGACATTACAGCAGTACACATTTACACAACACGCTATATACATTACTGGGCGTTCGCTTTTCCACAGGTATATTTGTAGGATGGTGACATCGTCAAACTTGACAAAGATGAATATACCACTTTTAAGGTGTTTTAGTAGTCTCCAAAAAGTTTGCTCCTCTCCAAAGAGACACACGCACACAGTTAACAAGTGTAGGATTCAAACCCCTATTGAACTACTTTATGACACTACAGCAGTATGCATTTATACAATATGCTATTCACATCACTGGGAGCTCTTTTTTCCACAGGTATATTTGTAGGATGGTGACATCATCAGACTTGACAAAGATGAGTATACCACTTTTAAGGTGTTTCAGTAGTCTACAGAAAGGTTGCTTCTCACCAAGGAAAGACACGCACACTCTCATACAGTTGGTAAATACAGGATTCAACCCCCTACCTAACTACTTTATGATACTAGATCAGTACGCATTCACACCATGCGCTATACACATTAATGAGAGCTCTCCTTTCCACAGGTATATTTGTAGGATGATGACATCATCAGACTTGACAAAGATGAGTATACCACTTTTAAGGTGTTTCAGTAGTCTTCAAAAAGGTTACTCTTCTTTAAGGAGGCCCATGCTTTCTTGCATACAGTTGGCAAGTGCAAGATTCAAACCCCTACCTAACCACATTATGATATGACAGCAGCATAGATTTACACAATGTGCTATACACATTAGTAGGAGCGCTTTTTTCCACAGGTATATTTGTAGGATGGTGACATCATCAGACATGACAAAGATGAGTATACCACTTTTAAGGTGTTTTAGTAGTCTTCAAATAGATTGCTCCTCTCTAAAGAGACACACACACACACACACACACACACACACACACACACACACACACACACACATAGTTAGCAAGTGCAGGATTCAGACTCCTATCTAACTACTTTATGATACTACAGCAGCATGCATTTACCCAACGTGCTCTACACATTACTGGGAGTTCTCCTTTCCACAGGTATATTTGTAGGATGGTGACATCATCAGACTTGACAAAGATGAGTATAACACTTTTAAGGTGTTTTAGTAGTCTTCAAAAAGGTTGTGTTTTTCCAAGGACACCATCACACTCTGATATAGTTGCAAATGCAGAATTCAAAACTCTACCTAACTACTTTATGATACTAGAGCAGTATGCATTTACATGATGCGCTATACAAATTACTGGGCGCTCTTTTTTCCACAGGTATATTTGTAGGATGGTGACATCATCAGACTTGACAAAGATGAGTATACCACTTTTTAATCTGTTTTAGTAGTCTCCAAAATGAATGCGTTTCTCCAAGGAGACACACACAGTTGACAAGTGCAAGATTCAAACCCCAATCGAACTACTTTATGATATGACAGCAATATGCATTGACACGATGTGCTATACACATCACTAAGAGCTTCCGTTTCCACAGGTATATTTGTAGGATGGTGACATCATCAGCCTTGACAAAGATGAGTATACCACTTCTAAGGTGTTTTAGTAGTCTCCAAAAAGATTGCTCCTCTCCAAGGAAGCACACACTCATACAGTCGACAAGTGCAAGATTCAAAACCCTATTTAACTACTTTATGATATTAGAGCAGTATGCATTGGCACGACACGCTAAACACATTAGTAGGAGTTCTCCATTCCACAGGTATATTTGCAGGATGGTGACATCATCAGACTTGACACAGATGAATACACCACTTTTAAGGTGTTTCAGTAGTCTTTAGAAAGGTTGCGCACCCCCCAAGGGGGCACATGCACACTCTCATACAGTTGGCAAGGGTAGGATTCAAACCTCAACCTAACTATTTTATGATACTTGAGCAGTACGCATTTACATGCCGCACTATATACATTACTGGGATTGTTTCTTTCCACAGGTATATTTGTAGGATGTTGACATCATCAGACTTGACAAAGTGGGTTACATTAGGTGGGCTACATAGAAGGAATTTCTAAACACTTTGGCAATGTGATCATCAAAGGAGAGCTTAATATCTACCTGGGTCCCCAGGTCCATAACTACATTCTCCGTACATACTGGATTACCACCTATGTGGTAATTTGTGGGCACTTTGTTTTATCCAAAGGGGATGACTATGCATTTTTTGGCATTCTGCTTGAGGGCATTGTTTTGCCACCAGGTATCTGTCTCAGTAAGACCCTTCTGGAGGATGTCTGTGTCAGCCGCAGAGTTGATTAGGGACCACAGTTAGCAGTCATCTGCAAACTTGGTCAGCCATACTCCTCCCATGCTTGCCTGTACCTCTGAGCAGTATCTACTGAACAGGTGGGGTCCCAGGACCAAGATCTGTGGGATGCCACTTGTGACTGGTTTAGAGTCGGACATGGCACCCGCAACTCTGACCATGTGTGTTTGATCTGTGAGCCAGTTGGCCACCCATCCTGTGACATAGGGGTTAATGTTCAAGCTGGTAAGCTTGTCCATGATGCCAGAGTGGGGAATGGTGTCAAAGGCCTTAGTGAAGTCCAGGTGGGCTGTGTGGACTACTTTCACCTCCATCTATGTCCTTGGTAACTGTTTCAAAGAAGTCAACCAGGTTTAGGAGGCCGGATCTGCCTTTAACAAAGCCAAATTTGGTAGAGTCCAGTGTCTGGAGGTTCCCAATGTCTCTGTTTATGGATTCCATGATAATTTGCCCCACAGCTTTTTAGACTAGGCTGAGTAGGCCTATAGGGCAATAGTTTCCAGGTTTTGTTGTGGCACCACTTTTGTGGAGCTGGATGACTGTCGCTGTATGCCATTTTCTGGGTACATAGCCTGTGGTAAGGTTGAGTCTGGACAGTGAATGTAGGTGAGAGTGTAGTTCCTTTTGGGGCTGGTGTAAGAAGCAGCCTGGGACACCATCCAGTCCCATTGATGCTGTGTTCTTAGCTTTGGAGAGGGCTGTTTTTACCTGCATGTTCATGAAGTCTGGGGCTCTGCATTCTTCTGGGATGGACACAGACCCTTTTGGGGGTGATGGGGGGTGAAGTTTGCACTGAACTTGTTCATCAGGATGTGGGCAATGTCAGTTGGTTCAGTGTATTTTTTGTCATTTTTCAGTAACTGACAGCATATTTGAGAGTTGCCACCTAAATGTTTGGTATAGCTAACGAAGGTTGTGTGTTTGTTATTCTTAGATTCCTTGGCAATTTGTCTTTAGAAACTGGCCTTGTATTATTTTATGAGCGATCATTGTTTCTTCCTAATAATGATCAGTGATGCCTTTCCTTTTGTGAAGTTTGCTCTATCATGTGTTAGTTTCCTTTTTCTGTTGTATAGCTTATTTATGGGCAACAACCACCAGACTGGTTTCTTCTTTTTGGAGGAGTGCTTCTTGGTTTTATTTGGGATGTCTCAATCCATGCATCCCTGTAGATGCTCATAGAATGCACTTGTAAATGATTCAGCAGATTGTGTAGCATTATCCTATAGCAAGGGGGCTTTGGAACTTTCCACTTTGGTCTTGGGAAGTGTGCAGTTTGCTTTTGAAAATTTCTTCACAGTGGTTTCCTTGACTGGGGGGAGGGGCGGGATGTGGATGTCCAGTGTGATTACTTTATGGTCTGATATTACCAGTGAGGGGTTTATCTCTGGTGTAGAATACTGGTACCCCATGTTGGTGATGATCAGGTCCAGTGTGTTGTCACCTCTAGTGGGCGTGGTAACCAGCTGTTCCAGGGCGTTTGAGTTTTTAAACTCTAGGAAGCATTGGGCAAAGGACGTTGTACATCAGTAATTCTCCCAGTCAATGTTTGGGTAGTTGCAATCTCCTCATATAATGGTGTTTGGTAGGACCTTTATATTTTCCAGTGTTCTCAGGAATACTGAGTGAGGTTCCTGAGACAAGGTAGGTGATCTGTAGCAGGCTACAATCTTATAAGCAACTTTGCCCAATGTTAGTTGCACTTGCATAGGCTCCAAGGCCTCATGCTATGCCACTAACCTGAAGGTGTGGGTATCCATAAGGTAAATGGATACACCCTTCACTAACACACACGAAAGAAACCAGATAAGAAAAAACGCCAGTGTATGACTGAAACAGGACAATGCCACAACTCAATTTTTACGCGTTTCGTCCACTTTAATGATCATGAACTTCTTCAGAAATGTCATCCCAACATTATAAACCATTTAAATATCATCTTAAACAATCACATCTGATCTGAATGACCAATACAGTGTATAAAATACTTAATCAATTAGTTAATATTCAATTTAAAAAGACATCCCCCCGGATTCACGAATCCTCCGTGTAAGACTAAATAAGTCTTACTTGGAGGCTGCAGTTGAACGGTATGATGTCAGCGTGCCATGAATATTCATGAGGGCATGCTGATTCAACTGTAAGTCTAACACGGACCGTGTAGGAAAGCAGGGGGCGTGTCTGACTGCCGAGCAGTCTAAATGTCCATGCCCCTGCAAGGGTTCGAAAAGTAAAATGAAAACACACAAGAGCGAGTCCGCTCAAATGTCCTTGCACCCAACATCACACTCCCTGACATTGTAAACCCTCATCACAGTTATAAAAAGTGAAACATTAATTTTATTTTTTTTAAATTCCCGAAATAGCTGCCCGTATTTGCGCGTGTGTGCGCGGGTGTGCCCATTGCTTAGCTGCAGTTAGCGATTCCAACATGGAAGAGCATAAGAAAGAATGTTTAAACAAATCACACCAAATAGCAATAGTGTAATGACAGAGCGTTCGCACAAAGAGGAGGCATTCCCGGTTCGAGTCCCACCACTCTCCTTCTTAGTTATGTTTTAAATCAGTATATGAAATAATACCTGACATATATGATTAAAATATTAGTAAAAAGCAGTGAAATCATCTATGTATCAGTGAGCAAAATATATATTTTTAAAGGATCCTGATATATAATTGCCCGCAGTTAAGCAGCGCTTAACCCAGCACAATAGAGTTGCCCATAGTTAAATAGTGCTTTACCCAGTACAATAGAGTTGCCCATAGTTAAATAGCGCTGTACCCAGTGCAGTAGAGGTGCCCATAGCTAAATAGAGCTTTAACCAGCACAATCTGTTTGTGCGGACGTGAGCGCCGTGCCAACCAGGGCACCGTAGGGCAATGTGGAGCAACGTAGAGCAAAGTTGCTTAAACACAGTCACACTCCCTAGCCTGTCTGGACAGTATTAAAATAAAATGAATGACAAGTTCGAACCCAGGACTCTGTGCATCATAATCAAAGTACTGAACCACTAAGCCATAACAGCTAAAAAGAAACAACCACTATTAACATACATATACTTAGAAATGGTAGATTAACCATTACTAAGCAGGTCTGCAGTCAGCCGAAAATTTTCAAAAATGGCCAATCACAAAAAAGTGTGGGAAATGCGGCATATTTAAGCACCATAGGTGGGAATACCCACCATAACTGATTGTAGATCACATCTGCAGTTAGAATGGCTCATGCTGGAGAGGGTACACTCTTTTGAGCGCAACGTTGGGGCATCGAGGAGTCGAAATACATGGTTTGGCTCCTTGTCCACCGTCATGAGTCAAGACTACTGCAGGGCCAGTTCCAAGGGATGGAGTACAAGGCAGAGGCTTGAAACTGGTTAGCTCATGACCTCACCAGTGTCACAGGCGTTATTTGGACTGGGGAGCAGGTCCGTCACCACCATGCAGACGTGAAGAGACGGAAGCAGGACCACCTGAACCAATGGATACAGGAGGCCCGTGGGATGCAAGATGCCCAACAACTGAGTACCTACTCAACAACTGAACAACTGGCTACCTAGCCATGGAATGCAGTATGTAAGAATTGATAATTGATTCTGTATAATGGATAGGTATGTCTCAATATCCCTTAATTTACTTCACAGCTGCAGGTGACCATGCTGCGAATCAGCAAGCCTATGCAGATAGGCTGCTAAGGCTGCACCACCAGGCAGGTTAGTGATTATTCTGCATGCATTGTTATATAAAATAGGGGAGAGAGCATGAAAGAAAGTGTTGTAGTCCAATAATACAGCCATAAAATGCCCTGAATAAGTCCTCTGCATGTACTGTCATATAAAAAAGTCAGAGAGACAGAAAAAGAGTGTAGTAACCCATTAAGAAAGGTAAAATATGTCCGGAATAATATCTCTGCAGATACTGTCATATAACATAAGTGAGCGAGCCTGAAAAAGAGTGTTCTAACCTATTAATAAAGGTATAATATGTCTTGAATATGTCTTCCATATGCACTGATATATCAAATAAAGGAGCGAGCCTGTGGAAAAGTGTGTAATGTAATTAATAAAGGTATAAAACCCGGAGTGTGTCTGTGTCACTTACTTTGAAATGTTGTTGTACCCTTGCATTATACAAATAGTACTGTTTTAATAAGTGGTGGCAACCCAGAGTTGTGCAGCCCCATCTAAAGTGGGTGATGGAAGTGCTAGTAGCTGTGAAGCATATATACAGTCCTCAACAGTCAGTTACTGGCTGGCATGCATAAGTAAATCTGGCACACGAGTAGCATGTTCATTTGTTCCCCAGAAATGTGAGTGTGCTTCAAGAAATGCAGGGTTCTGTACACATTTAAATGAAAATGTCATGTGAAAACATCCAGATATGTAGATAAAGAAATATAAATGAAATCAAGAAATATGTAGCAGTAACATCTGCATCTTGGACAGTTAGTATGTCAGATATAGGTCAGGTATATATTGAACTAGCCAAACCCATTACACAACTTAATGCATGTTGGCAAGTCTAATACTACATGTAGGGGATATACAGTTGCAGTCACTAGGAATGTAGTGTAGACTAAAAGTACTTATAAAGATGTTAATTGAGGTTTCTTTCTACACCCTACTGTATGTGCATAAACCATGCAATTCCACACCTCAATGGGTATGTGTAATCTCAAATATTTGTTGAGACATATGTCCTTTTGTTCTATAAATATTTGCATTCGCTTTGATGCATGTGCTCTGTTCAAACACCACAATCATGGTGGCCTGTTGCTACCAATCATCCCTGCATGCTGTTGGAATATCCACTGTCATTCAATATATGCATGTGTTATGCTTGCTGTTCAACTGTTGGAACCTTGTTGTGTTGGGTTAATGGGAATATTACTGCATGCTGTTACAACTAATCTGGAATGCTGTTGTTTATGTTGTAATTAAACACACCTAATCACAGAACATATGGGAAGGCCGGTCCCAGCGGACCCACCTGTCCTTCCTCAGCTGGCGAGTGCACCTGACACCACCAGGTCCAGTGCCCAGCCTGGGCTCCCCTACTCCATTGGTCCTGTGCCACCTTCGGGTGGAAGTGCTGCAGGGGATGGGGCTCACCCCCCCATGCAAGCGTGGCTGGAGAAGGGACGCCTGTCACCCTTCGAAGGGTCTGGGCTGTGGTGCATAGGGAGATCCAGCGTTCAGTCGCTGATCGCCTACGCCAGCTCGAGGTGAGAGTGGCATGACTCACGGGTGAGCCTGCCCATCCTACACAGCCCCCAGCGCAGCCACCCTTGGGGCTATGAAGGTGCAGTGGTGACTGCCCATGGGTGGGGATCTCAGTTCCATTGTTACCATCTGTGGGCTCATGGGCTTGCGATTTCCATACATCCATCCCTGTCAATTGTGTTCACCCGCCCCATGTGTCATACACCGCCCCTGTATGTGTCTTGTTTGCCTTGTCTGTTAACCTCCCTAACCTACCTCCCCAAACATACCTACTTCTTCTACCTCACTTTCCACTCTCACCTGGAAAAAAAAGGGCAATCTGTACCCACAAAAAAATTATGCCCCATACATAGCTGCCTGTTTTACACACATGTCCACTGGACATGTAAATTGATAATTATAATTGGCAGTACAACATACTTTGTTGCCCTCACCCCTCTCCCAGGGGTGGAAGGTTTCAAATATCACTCCAAATTTATTGCATATGCACAGCTGTTGCTGGTAAAGAAATGGGCAGCTATGGACCTTCCCTACACCCGTCCTGCACATCCCGAGCTTGTTTACCTACTGTCTGTCCCTTTCTGTGCCCCCTTTTTCACCACTTTCCTATCTCCCCATTTTCTTTTCTTTAAATGAAATTAGCACAGGGGTTAGTGGGAGTAAGCACTTTTAAGTGGCAGTAACCAGGTTTGAGCGAGTGTGCTCATGTGTGCGCTTAGCTAAGCATCGTGCAAACCCACGCAAACCCGCTTACAACTGCTTAAAAGTGCCTTAGTCACTCTATGTCAAGGCCCTTGTTCTGCTCAGCAGCAAGAGAAAAACCCTCTGTCAGTCTCAAACCCCAGACAATTGACACAGTAGACTACATGAATTACCACTACACCACAGCAAACATACAAATAACTTGGTGCTGAAATAAATATATAATGCATTACAATGAGGGACTGAAAATGGAAATTAGGAATGGCATAACACAAATCCTGTTCTGTTGGCCTTTACCAGCAGTTGTTGTGGAATTGCATGACATGACTGTGAAAAGAGAACCAGCCATTCTAGCAGGTAATAATGTTACAGTAGCATCTTGCAAGCACCACACAGTATCAGACCAGGGTGAACACTGGCAAAGTTGAATAGGGCAGAGGCCAGACTCCCCAACTGTGACTGCTTTACAGGGATATCCCTGATTTGTAAATAAATGTTAGCTGTGCCCCTCTGAATTACTCTGAAAAGTACTAAGATTAGGCAGAAAAGTGGGGAATCACACTTAATGAATAATGTCAATAGGTGAGAGTAGACACTGCTTACACGTCAGAAAAGGTGTAGTAATACATATGCTCTGATTCCCAAGAAAGTTTCAACTGCAATATGTCTGTAATATATTGCAGGTGTATCTCACTTATATGTACCTTTCACTGAGGCCGTTCAAATATATACCTGAGAGTATCTGAGGCCTGGCAGAGGCAGAAACATACAGGCATATCAGCATTCCTGCTGTTGCACACTCTGCAAATAGCTTTGGAAGGAGTTCCACAAGCATGCCTTTATGTAGGAGTACAACACAGAAATATCACAGGATGTAGCCATGTACTGCTAGCAACCAACTGTGACAATGCAATTGTGCCAGTGCTGAAAAGACTGGTGTGGTGCACAGACAAAGAATAATAGGCTACCCTCTAGCTACCATCTGGATATGTCCACAGGTGGGAGCTACGCAGACAGACTACTTGCCTTGATAGACTAACAGGTACACAGCAACCCTGTATGTTCAGCAAGATAAACCTCACACGATAATAAAAAATGCTCTTTGCAGTTCTGCACCCCTACCCAAAGGTACGACATACCTGTGTATTCAGGCAAAAACAAGGGTGTAGGTAGGCATACTCAGTACTGAAATATGTCCAGTTGTGTTGAGCAGCCTGTGCTAATGTCAACACAAACAAACCACAAACTGTTCAGAAGTGAGTAACTTAATAATTACAGTATAGCAGTTCACAAACAGTTCATGTGCCACAGGAATACATTGCAATAACCACATTTGTATGGCAGTTAATTGTCTAATTCAGAAAGAAAGTACATACTCCCATGTATCCTGTGTTAGCATTTGGAGGGGTGTGTACATGTCTACACTGAGAAGTGTGTACTGGAAGCAGCAACATTCAGGTTTGAGTACAACATGCATATCACTGGCTACTACCCTAGCTTCAGATAAGGGACATATACCAACCTTGTGACTGACACAACGGTGTCCAGAGCAAACAAGCATGGGCCCCACCTTGGAAAGCTGAAAGGGTTATGCCTACCTAACCTAGCATTTTATAGCAGTGGGCTACAATCACAGTGAGTACTGCAATCACCACACAGCAGGCTGCATGCAATTACTGAATGGTGGGCAGCAACTGGTGCAGAGGCTGTCATATGCACATGTGCAGATACCTAGAAAAGCAGGCTGTACCTGCTGTCCACACATGCAATAATATCATTGTAGGAACAGGGAGATAGAGAGCGAGAGAGAGAGAGACAGAGACACAGACAAAAGAGACAGGAAACAGAGACAGAAACAGAAACAGAGAGAGAAAACCCAAAACAAACAACCATAAAAAAACAAACAAAAAAAAAAACAACAAAACAAAGGGAAAACAAAGGTAAGGTATGTAACTCATATGTATGTGCCAGCATGTAGTAGATGTTCCTGAAGAGTACTCTACACACAGCAAATCATCCATATGTGGCAGCAGTACGTATCTATTTGTATATGCACATCTGCATAGGGCAAGGGACATACTGCAACTGTTAGTGAAGGGTGGACACATATATGTCGTTGAAGGTTATTATATTCATATATCTATGTAGGTCATAGTGCGAGGCATAGAAAACAGCATGCAGTGCTGATATATGTCACGTGGTGGTTAAACGCTGTGGGACTGATTTGTCAGATCTGCTGTGTTACAGCCAGTGAGGCCTGCTAAAGCTACATGGGTTGAGGACACCAAAATGCATTCTGCACAACACTGTGCAATATAATCACATAACTGTACATCCCACATAAGCATAAGTGATATCCCCACCATGAAAGGTGAACTGTACATGTGCCTATATGTGCATCTATATGTACAGCAATGGATGTGTACATGTATGTGTATATATATATATATATATATATATATATATATATATATATATACATATATATATATATATATATGTATATATATATATATATAAAAAA